>NC_086447.1:310642851-310942851 GCF_028390025.1 Pseudophryne corroboree | reverse complement strand
AGAAAAAAAGAGGCGCAATGAGGTAGCTGTGTGAGTAAGCTAAGCGACCCAAGTGGCCGACACAAACACCTGGCCCATCTAGGAGTGGCACTGCAGTGTCACGCAGGCTGGCCCTTCAAAAAACTACTCCCCAAACAGCACATGACGCAAAGAAAAAAAGAGGCGCAATGAGGTAGCTCTGTGACTAAGATAAGCGACCCAAGTGGCCGACACAAACACCTGGCCCATCTAGGAGTGGCACTGCAGTGTCACGCAGGATGGCCCTTCAAAAAACTACTCCCCAAACAGCACATGATGACAAGGAAAAAAGAGGCGCAATGAGGTAGCTGTGTGAGTAAGCTAAGCGACCCAAGTGGCCGACACAAACACCTGGCCCATCTAGGAGTGGCACTGCAGTGTCACGCAGGATGGCCCTTCAAAAAACTACTCCCCAAACAGCACATGATGCACAGAAAAAAAGAGGCGCAATGAGGTAGCTGTGTGAGTAAGCTAAGCGACCCAAGTGGCCGACACAAACACCTGGCCCATCTAGGAGTGGCACTGCAGTGTCACGCAGGCTGGCCCTTCAAAAAACTACTCCCCAAACAGCACATGACGCAAAGAAAAAAAGAGGCGCAATGAGGTAGCTCTGTGACTAAGATAAGCGACCCAAGTGGCCGACACAAACACCTGGCCCATCTAGGAGTGGCACTGCAGTGTCACGCAGGCTGGCCCTTCAAAAAACTACTCCCCAAACAGCACATGACGCAAAGAAAAAAAGAGGCGCAATGAGGTAGCTCTGTGACTAAGATAAGCGACCCAAGTGGCCGACACAAACACCTGGCCCATCTAGGAGTGGCACTGCAGTGTCACGCAGGATGGCCCTTCAAAAAACTACTCCCCAAACTGCTAAAAAATGTCCTGCTGCGATCAACTTGGAATTACCCCCAATGAGTGTTGCCTGTATCACCTGTCCTGCCCCTGCTGTTTATGCATTTATGCACAGAAGATCAAATGACCTTTAAAAAAAATAACCCCCCAAAAAAACAATCAGAGCGGAACAGAAATATTTAAAATGGGAATTTAATAAAATGATTTAAAGTAACTTTAGGGAAGGAAATCTCAGGAAGTTACACTGAAATAGGCATCTGCTATGTGCCTACATCTTTACAGACAAAGGAAGTTGTTTGCTGTCTCTTGCAACTAAAAATCAGTACGCAATGCATATTTTCTATTTTTTTATGGTAAGTACTGGGGCTGGAGGATAATGAGTATATTTGCATGACCTTAGCACTTATTATAGGTTTTAAATCTAACTAGAATATTAAGAAAATGTATTAAAGCAGTAGTCCCCCCCCCAAAAAAAAAAATTTTGTTAAACAAAAATTACTGTGGCTTGTAGAAGGTTGTTATTTAGCATTTTACTTGTCTTTTCTTCACACTGCTATTACTAATTTAGGGTTTTGAATTGCCATGACAATCACAGACAAATAACAGGCAGGACCTAATTCAAGGTTGACTACAAATGCAAAATCTTCCTCTAATGGGCAAATCCATGCACACTGCAGATGGGGGCAGATAAACATGCGCAGAGTGAGTTAGATTTGGGTGGGTTATATTGTTTCTGTGCAGGGTAAATACTGGCTGCTTTATTTTTACACTGCAATATAGATTTCAGTTTGAACACACCCCACCCAAATCTAACTCTCTGCACATGTTATATCTGCCCCACCTGCAGTGCACATGGTTTTTCACATTAGAGGAAGATTTTGCTTTTGCAATCAACCTTGAATTATGCCCATAATGTAGTGAGCAGAGAGGCTTTGAAAGAACCCTCTGGTATCTGTCTGTACTGTAGCATCCTCCCCATCCGTTATGAGATGCTGAGAACTATGAGTGTGTGTCAGAGTAGCAGACTGTACGGTATATGTCTGTAGCATTTTCCTTTACAACCTGAGAGATTTGAAAAGGAGGTAAAGATTCGTAGGAGCATAACTGAGAAAAATGCAGATACATGCTTTAAAAGGTACTAAACTTGCTATTGAACAAATAAATCTCTGTGGGATTGCTACTTTAAGCAAAATGGAATCACATTAGGTTATCTACACATGCATAGTCTTTGGCAAGGGAGTATGGCGGTGTATGGCATCAGAGATCAATTATATGTATATACACATTGTTCCAGTTAATTAATGTAATGTGACAGTAAGATTCACTTGCAAATGGCTGGTGTATCATATGATCATTAGGTGATAACACAATTTGATTAATGGGTGCTATTATTGCTTCTGAGTATTCCGTGAAGGAGGTACAAATATAGACTCATGAACAACATATTATTAGAAGCAGTGAAAACCATTGAATACTGTAAAAATTCTACGCTATTGGTAATTTGTATCTATACAACTGAAAAGTGCGGAAGCACAGTAATAATGATTTCACTTGAATGCTAACTGCATAATAACATTTTGTTAGAACGCTCACTATGGGCTGGATGTAATGCCGCCCGAGTTTGGAGGCTGTGGGGGATGCCGGCCGAACTCATGGTTTTGCCTTGCAAGTGATTGTCACTTTAAAAGAAAGTCAGAGAAAGAAAGTCTGCACAGTTGCCGTAATCGGGTGGCATTACATCCCGCCCTATAAGTAGGGTTGCCATTAATGAACTTATCACTGTAATAAGAAAATAATTATATTCTCATTGGCCCTATGATACAAACTCATATAGCTTTTGGATGCTGTAATCAGAATTATTTCTGTCACTAAGGGACACTTATGCTCCCTGTCTTGTCTTATGCTTGATATGAGGGTCTTATGCCAAAGTCACACTTGACTTCTCCCAGACTCTTGTTTGGCTTTATAGCTTTAGGCCAGTATTGAATTAGCTGTGGTAATTTAACTCAGCGAATTGATTTGCCAGGGGCTATTCATTTAGCCCAGATACCTGGCACTTATCGGGAATTATGCTTCATGTGCCTTAGGCCCGATATGCATCCCTCAGAACCAGCAATAATACATGGGTCCAAATACTTATCCCAGATCTCATGTGTTATTGCAGGAAAAAGGGACATTTTTCTCTCCCCAAAAATAGGCTTTAATTGAATAGCTTGATAAATACCATCGATCAAACATTGCATTAAAAAATGGTTGATAGTCATTATCGGCTATCCAATTAAAGCCAAGGGCGTAGCTACCATAGGTGCAGGCAGTGCAGCTGCTATGGGGCCCAGAGCTGAGAGGGGCCCCCCTTCCCTGTCACAGTTACATGTGTTATGTACATTTTTCACCATTGGGTGGTGAAACTTTTTCCTTGGGGCCTGCAATATATCTAGGTATGCCCCTGGACCTGCTCATTGTAGTGTGGTATAAAATGAACTGGAGGGCATTTTAATGTTATATTATATGACCGGGGCACTGTAATGAGACACAAAATGAATGGGGAGCACTATATATCATAATGTGAATTGGGGGTACTGTGCGGCATAATGACCTGGTAGCTCTGAAATGTGACATAGAGTGAACATAAGCACTACTACGATTCATAAAATAAACTAGGGCACTACTATGGGGCATAACATTAAATAAGGCTCTGCTATGGTTCAGAAAATGAACTAGGGCACTATTATAGGGCGTGAAATTAATAACTGCTGCAGAGAAGTGTCTCTGTAGAAGCATTGAGATGCTATGGGGCCCACAAAGTTCTGGCTACGCCCCTGATTAAAGCCCATTTTTGGGGGGAGAAAAATTATTGAGGGTAACTGAATACTGACCTTAGATTAGCTGGTAAAAATAATGTACTTCAGAAACCATAATTTTATCAGTACCATTCCCAATGAAGCACTATAAAGACTTCCCTCAGTTCCTATAATATAAGAATTGATAATGTATTAAGCTATTGGAAAAACATTCACACATGTACTGTATATAATATTTTCAGAAGGTCTGTCCTAGGTGCAAGTAGCAATGTCCCCCACTGCCAGGGAGACCGGACAGATTCTGGGCACCTGCTGGATAGGAGGACACACCGTCTGTATGGGGCATGGGGCAATTATGGGAACAGCAGTGTGTATGTACAGTATGTGTCTGAAGGGGAAGTGTGTGTGTGTGTGTGTGTGTGTGTGGGGGGGGGGGGGGGGAGGGGGGGGCAGAATGGCATAGAGAGTGATGGGGCCAGAAAGAGCAGACTGTATGGGGGTGGGGGACTGAGACTTGGGTGGCCTGGTTCCAGTATACAGTACTAGTATGATGTAAAATACTAGTAAAATGTTATAAATCACTTTCACATACAATAGGAGTAAAATGTATACTATAGAATATTTATTTTAAACACTAATGGCCCATACTCAGAGTGAGATTCGAGCTATTCCCGATTCTCACTATGCGACAGGGGCTAGGTCGGCATCGCAAGGAAATAATGGCCCTCATTCCGAGTTGATCGCTCGCAAGGCGAATGTAGCAGAGTTACACACGCTAAGCCGCCGCCTACTGGGAGTGAATCTTAGCTTCTTAAATGTGCGACCGATGTATGCGCAATATTGCGATTACAAACGAGTTAGCAGTTTTTGAGTAGCTTCAGACTTACTCTGCCTGTGCGATCAGTTCAGTGCTTTTCGGTCCTGGCTGACGTCATAAACACACCCAGCGTTCGCCCAGGCACACCCACCGTTTCCCCGGCCACTCCTGCGTTTTCTCCGGAAACGGTAGCGTTTCCAGCCACACGCCCCTAAAACGCCGTGCATCCGCCCAGTAACACCCATTTCCTGTCAATCACAATGCGAACGTCGGAGCGATGAAAAAGCCGTGAGTAAACTTACTTTCTTCATAGTAAAGTTACTTGGCGCAGTCGCAGTGCGAACATTGCGCATGCGCACTAAGAGAATTCTCACTGCGATGCGATGAAAATCTCCGAGCGAACAACTCGGAATGAGGGCCCATGAGTGTGCTTGCGATACTGACTATGTGCGATTTTGGCTAAGTGTCAATTTTTACTATCTCTTCTATAGGGATAGTCAAAATTGACTTGCCTGCACAGTCTATCTAGGCTTGCGATGCCGACCGCGCGGGACCACGCATGGGTATCGAATCGGGATCGCAAGGTGACTTTCACTTTGCGATCTGCACTAACTTTTCTTACGATTTTGACTATATAGTCAAAATCATAAGAAAATATCTCACCGTGTGTACACACCATAAGAATTCTTAAATCCTCTATCCAAGTGGGAGTGTAAGATTTTATTTATATTACGAAAAATGCAATACAGAAATACCTCAAACATGTGGGTGGATTGAAGTGATAAAGACTCTTACCAATTACAGTATGATTAACATTATTTTTTTGCGTTGCAGTC
This sequence comes from Pseudophryne corroboree, assembly GCF_028390025.1. Lineage (NCBI taxonomy): Eukaryota > Metazoa > Chordata > Amphibia > Anura > Myobatrachidae > Pseudophryne > Pseudophryne corroboree. Next base: position 310,937,527 of record NC_086447.1, on the reverse strand, counting down.
ATGTTAGTGTACAACAATGTTCTTTATGAATAAGGTATAATAACAATATGTATTTGTGTTGAGCAAGTAAATGCACAATGATTTAAGTGTCCTACAAGGACATGATGGTGTGCTATCTTGCTGACACATCATTTTCAGAATATTGTATTTTTCATAGAGACCTAAACTGGCAATTATATCATAAAAGGAGCTGATGGTGTGCAAAATGAAATGTATGCTAAAACATAACAAAAGCCTTTCACTGAGGATGTCCTTCTAGCCGACATCCTGACAACCAATATGTTCTGTGACTACACAACTGATCTGCAATGACAGTCTTTGCTGTGCTTTGTCTCTGAGATTGAGAAATACAGCTTTGGTCACTGTATATTAGTGCTGTTTTGCTGCTGTAATTTCCAGCCAGCAGAAAACCTAGACGTATCAAGAGAATGAACCTGCTATGTTATTTACAAGCTCTGCAATAGTCTCATTAGCTCCCATTTTAAAGCCATTCAAAAGATTTCAGCAGTGAGTTAGTAGACACCATTAATTCACTGTTTATTTGCTTTGCACGTTAATCAATTAATGTGTCAGTTATCCCAAAACACTATTAGTATTGGTGTCTAAGTAGAAAGCCTTCAGCTTCATTTTTGTTGTCATTCCTGCATATTTCAGGTATAGAATCTAAAATAAAATCAGCTTGTGTAGGAGGAAACCAAAGCACATACTGTAAGGATCCTCCTCAAACAAGTACAGAGTATAGAGACGGCACACAGATAGAGCTCAGGTTGGAATAGAAGCCATGGCCCTCATTCCGAGTCGTTCGCTCGGTATTTTTCATCGCATCGCAGTGAAATTCCGCTTAGTGCGCATGCGCAATATTCGCACTGCGACTGCGCCAAGTATCTTTGCTATGAAGAAAGTATTTTTACTCACGGCTTTCTCATCGCTCCGGCGAACGTAATGTGATTGACAGGAAATGGGTGTTACTGGGCGGAAACACGGCGTTTTATGGGCGTGTGGCTGAAAACGCTACCGTTTCCGGAAAAAACGCAGGAGTGGCCGGAGAAACGGGGGAGTGGTTGGGCGAATGCTGGGTGTGTTTGTGACGTCAAACCAGGAACGACAAGCACTGAACTGATCGCACAGGCAGAGTAAGTCTGGAGCTACTCTAAAACTGCTAAGTAGTTTGTGCTCGCAATATTGCGAATATATCGGTCGCAATTTTAAGATGCTAAGATACACTCCCAGTAGGCGGCGGCTTAGCGTGTGTAACTCTGCTAAATTCGCCTTGCGACCGATCAACTCGGAATGAGGGCCTATGACCCCAGTGCTTACAAGCAGCAATGCTAATATCCATTCCTGCATTCTTCTCTTAGCCCTAACAATCATTTCTATTTACTGAGAGAATACAATTATTTATTATATAAAGATGTGACATCGCAATGATTGGATGACTGGAGTTCTGCGCCTTTGAGTAATGCTACTAAGTAAACCTTGATTATATTTTATCACCCTGTTATTTGCAGGGTGCTAGCTGCCAAAATAATTGTCAAATAGCCTGTCCTCTGGGAGGGATCCGATCAGAGTCCCGGTGTTCAGGATCCCAGCAGTTGGAATACCAACGCCGGAATCCTTACACCGACTGGAATGCCGATGCTGGCATCCCGACATGGATAGAAATGCCTGCTCCGGGATCCCAAGGTTTTGGCTGAAGGCCAACTTCAGATTTTCACAATGGGCCTGATTCATTATAAAACATTTAAGTGGCACATGCCACAAAGTACCAATGTTCAGTATGGGTCTGCAACAGAGGACGCTCTGTATAGTATAGCATTAGACAGTGATTGACCTTCTGATGCAGTTTGTGGGTGGGAGGGGCAGTGATGGCCTCTGTTTCCCAAAACAGAGTGGTGTCACCGCCTTTGTGTGTGAGGGACAGGGACAAAATCTCTGCCTGAGGACGGAGATTTCCTGGCCTCTTCATTGTAGCTGCGGCGGCTGGCTTGCGTGATCCAATGGGTCACGCAGCCAGCCGATGGTGTTGCAGTTTATCCGATGCTGCTTCCTAGGTTGTAGCTCGATCAGTAATGCATACAGGAGGCTAAACACCTGCCGCTGCATTACCATATTAGAGCTATCGCTGCTGCTTCCATATAAGCAGCAGTGATAGCTCCTCCATTCACATCTGAATTAGGCCCCATGTGTGGCTGTAATGCCATTTGGGACTATTAATAAGTGTGGAGTTCTGTAGACAGCATACAGACGAGTTGCTCATGTTCCCATGAGATTTCTAGAATGTACAGTATTGCTTTTTTATCAAAGAACAGACTAATACCCCTTTCAGACCTACAGCAAAAACCTGGGTTTTTGACAGTGAACTCGCATGGACCAGTGTTTTTGCTATGTGTGAACAGAAACAACCCGGGTTGATGACCCTGCACTCTACCAGGGTTTTTCCAGGGTATAACCTGGGTCGCCTCTAGTGTGAATGCATCCAACCCGGTTTTTAGACCCAGGTTGGAAGAAAAGTGTCTAGCTGGCTTTTGATACATATCTGATCTTTGTCTGTTCATATGCACCCCATAAATAGGCAAAGCCTGGGCTACCCAGACATCTTGGGACCCAGGATTCCTACTTCCAACACTTCAACTTCAAGAACTGACAGTATACTTGCTGTCTAATATATACCACCCCTTGCAGATGCCATTGTAACAAGATAATCAATGTTATTCACTTCACCTGTCAGTGGTTTAATGTTATGTCTGATTGGTGTAGGTGCACAGCATTTTGTTAATGCTTTAACTGTTAAAAAAAGAAAACTACATTATTTTTCAATGTTTATTGTAACTCAGTCACTCACTGCAAGTACAAAATAATTATGGAAATGGAAGCTTTTAGGACTAGCTATTTTATTTTATTAGTGCAAAATAAAAAAAATGCAGTACATAGTATATAATAAAATAGACTGAGATCGAGAAAAGAGAAAATAGTATTTCTGATAAAAGACACAAATGTTACAAAGAATTATATAAATAGTTGCTAGAGTAACATTTCTCTGTAATTGCTGCTTTTCTTCTACTTACATATTTGGAAAAATGCTTGAAATGATCTGGAGAGTCCCACAGTGCATGCTGGGATTGGGGTTTGACTAGATGGGTAGGTGTTGTCCTAAAATTATTTTATGCAGTACTTGTGCAATATAATTTATCACCCTTGGCTCCCATTGTGCATTAGCACTGTGAGCTCATTGAGTACACAGAAGATTATAGTTGGTCAAGGGAAGTATTAAACCTCTGGGTGGGCAGAGCTCTAAATAGGATGCAGTCAATTTACCTGCAATCAAAATCCTGATGGACAAAATACAGACAACCATCAACCAACGGTCAAAATACCGACAAGGTCAAAATACTAACATGGTCAAAATACTGACATTTAAAATGTCGACAGGTCAAAAAGTCGACATGAGTTTTTCATTCACACCAACTTGTTCATACTTTAACATCCCAGTGGACCTGGAGGAGGAATATAATAGTGTGCCGAGTGCAGCGAGGCACCGTGCCCAAAGCATGGCGAGTGCAGCAAGCCATGCGAGGGGACACGGCATATGACCCCATCTGTGCCTAGCCGCGCTGTGCGAGTTGCGACTTTGGGGAACGAAAATAAAGTGCGTGCAACGTAGACATGCACATGCCCCATTCATATTGTATGGGAGCGTCTTTTTACGCTGGATGGTGTGGCTAGGCGCATGCACACCTAGGCATGCCGCCCCCCGATCTGCGATGCAGCCACGCACAATGAGCATGGCTGCATCTGTATACTGTTTTTGGTGCTATCAGCCCTATTGGGGGTATCTGATTTCTGATGAAGCCGCTGATACCGTAAGGAAGCAAGGAAACATATCAAGCTTTTCTTACACCGGATTTGCACCACCCGATCGGATACCCTGCACAACACTCTGCAGCATACAAATATCGGAACCTTTCACCAGATGGCTGCAATAAATGGATAAAGCACCAGGATCACTTGCAGTAGCGAAGTGCGGAGAGCGGTGAGACCACCAATTTGCCTGGCCAGACTATTTAAATAGTGCACTGAATCACAATATTGGACTTCCTGCTGGACATCAAACTTGACAGAAATTATTTGGTGATTACAACACTGACTTTACCAGCCTTGTCTCATACGCACTATTAGTGCAGTTTCTAAAACAGCTTGTGTCCAGCAAATTGATACTAATTGGACACATTGCCCTCATATATATGAATAGACTACAAAATAGCAAGCTAAAAGAAAGTGTTGCCAAATTTGTTTGACTAATAGTTTGCTGTATCTAATTGCTTTTATCATTCTTTCTATTGTGGAGGTGAAAACCGGCCAGTGGTTGCTGGTTTATAGATTCTTTTTACATATGTTTTAAATAAATTGTAACATTTTTCAATTCCTGTGCGCTGTAATATTGCTTTTTCTTTTGGGAGTATGTTAGATTGTTTCTCAGTATATAAATTATGTTGTATTATAATTATTTCTACACATACGGATGATGTAATTGTTAGCATTACTGCCTCACAGCACTGAGGTAATGGGTTAAATTTCCCACCATGGCCCTGTGTAGAGTTTGTATAGTCTCCCCATGCTTGCGTGAGTTTCCTCCCACAATCCAAAAATATACTGGTAGGTTAATTGTCTCCCCCCAAAAAAACACCCTAATATAATATTAGTGTGTGCATGTACATGTCTTTAGGGAAGACTAATGGTTCTTATTTGCTGTCAAATTCTACAGTGTGTGCATAGGTGTGCGCAGGGGGGGTGCCTGGTGCGCACAGGCACCCCCTAATGTCCAGCACCCCGATCTCACATGCCTGATGCAGCGATGGCAAAACAGGCTGATTACTGTCCCCTCTGCGCTGCACCCTGTCAGGACTGCATTACTGACCGGACGCCGGGGTTAATCAAGGGTGCCACTGCCACTGGCTTTCAAACTCCTGGCTCCATCTCCATGTACAAAAACTGCGTGATGTGACGTGATGACGTCATGCTGCTCGCACGCCCACCCGTCACACCCGCCACACGCCCACCTCTCTCCTTCTATTCTATGCCAACGCCAGCCACTGATGAGGATCACCATGCAGCCAGCGTTCCTCTTAGGAAGACAAATTCAATACTGGCAGGCGGTCGGCAGCAACACTGACACGTCACTCGTTTTTCCAGCAGCAGCAGTACTAGTCTGCGACTGTCAGTGTCAGTGAGTGACTGACTTGTAAGTAAGCTGCTGCAGCTTGCAGGGGAAAGAGAGGGGAAGCCAGACCAGGCTGAGGAGGAGCAGTGTAATTGCAGTGAGTGCCATCAGGGGTGTTTGTTTGGCGCACACCACAACATCTGACAATGCATCTTCATTACTAGGATTGGTACAAGGGTGGATATTTTATATTGCGTTGACCATCAATAGATGGTGCTAGACACGCCCAAAAGGCGGTGCTAGACACACCCCTCCGACGGTGCACCCCCTAATAAAATGTGCTGCGCACGCCTATGAGTGTGTGTCTATGTTGCAGTCTGGAAAGTGCTCCTAGTTTGCCACAGCCAGACCCATTCCAAACTCTCAAGTGTTTGGAGGTATGCCCACATGTCCAGTGGCAGAACTAGCGAGCGGTGGGCCCAGGTGCGACAAAATGCTGTGCCCCCCCCCCCCTCATCCCATCCAAGTCCACCCCCTCACCCCTGGAGAGGACCTGGTGAGGGGGACCTGCTCAGGGCCAGAGAAATGGATATCTAGCAACAGTGCCGTAAAGACATTTTAGCACTTTGTGCAAGAAACGGCATCGGAGCCCCACCCCTGCATGCAAAACAGGGGCAGTACATAAGGGCGTGGCTTCGTGGGGAAGGGGTGTGGCCACAAAATAATACCAATTCATAAAACGGTGCACAGTAGTCTCCATTATTCAAATTACGCTGCACAGTAGCACCACTACACCAGGTAGAGACCCCTTTACACCTTACGGCGGACAGATTCCCCTTTTTACACATTACGGCAGACAGCGTCCCCTTTTTACACGTTACGGCAGACAGTGTCCCCCTTTTTACATATAACGGCAGACAGCGTCCCCTTTTTACACATTACGGCAGACAGTGTCCCCCTTTTTACACATAACGGCAGACAGCATGCCCTTTTTACACATAGCGGCAGACAGCATGTACTTTTTACACATAACGGCAGACAGCGTCCCCTTTTCACACTATTCCCCTGACAAAGCTGGAACAGAAAAACTTTGTCTATTGGATATATCTTTGATGTAAGAAATTGAACTTTCATGTGAACATTTTGTAATTAGCGCTATTAGTGAGCCTTATTGTTTTCTGTTTGACCATTTTTGTGACGTGTGAGGAGTCGCTTATAGGCTCACTAAAGCTGCAATTTACTATTGGCGCTGTGTACAAATATCCCTTTTTTCCTGTACAGCATCCCCTTTTACACATAACGGCAGACAGCGTCCCCTTTTTACACATAACGGCAGACAGCGTGCCCTTGTTACACATAGTGGCAGACAGCATACACTTTTTACACATAACGGCAGACAGCGTGCCCTTTTTACACATAGCGGCAGACAGCGTGCACTTTTTACACATAACGGCAGACAGTGTCCCCTTTTCACACTATTCCCCTGACAAAGCTGGAACAGAAAAACTTCGTCTATTTGATATATCTTTGATGTAAGAAATTGACCTTTCATGTGAACATTTTGTAATTAGCGCTATTAGTGAACCTTATTGTTTTCTGTTTGACCATTTTTGTGACGTGTGAGGAGTTGCTTATAGGCTCACTAAAGCTGCAATTTACTATTGGCGCTGTGTACAAATATCCCTTTTTTCCTGTACAGCATCCCCTTTTTACACATAACGGCAGACAGCGTCCCCTTTTTACACATAACTGCAGACAGCATCCCCTTTTTACACACTACGGCAGACAGCGTGCCCTTGTTACACATTACGGCAGACAGCGTTCCCCATTTTACACATTACAGCAGGCAGATTCCCCCTTGTTACACATTACGGCAGACAGCGTCCCCCTTTTTACACATCACGGCAGGCAGATTACCCCTTTTTACACATTACGTCAGGCAGATTCCCTCTTTTTACACATTGCGGCAGACAGCGTCCCCTTTTTACACATCACGGCAGGCAGATTCCCCCTTTTTTACACATTACGGCAGACAGTCCCCCTTTTTGCACATGAAGAAAGAAAGAGAGAAAGAAAGAAAGAAAGAGAGAAAGAAAGAAAGAAAGAAAGAAAGAAAGAAAGAAAGAAAGAAAGAAAGAAAGAAAGAAAGAAAGAAAGAAAGAAAGAAAAAGAATTATACTTACCCTCTCTGCTGACTCAGGCTCCTCGGTGCAGCTTCTGGCAGAGATCCCGGGCAGGAGAGGAGGAGGAGGAGGGAGGAGGAGGAGGAGGAGGGAGCCGCAGCAGCGCTGTGTTATTGGTGGAGGCGCTGCTGCTGCTGTCCCTCTGCTTCACTATAGGCTGTTCTCCGCCGCTGTGAATGCTGGGATGCGCTTCACAGCGGCGGAAGACAGCCTATAGTGAAGCAGAGGGACAGCAGCAGCAGCACCTCAACCAGTAACAAAGCGCTGCTGCGGCTCCCTCCTCCACCTTCCCCCGTATCGCTGCACTCCTCTCCTTTCTCTCCGGGCGGCTGTGTGCTGCGGGCAGCGGTTGCCCGCAGCACACAGCGGCATGTAATGAGTCAGTTTGACTTATTACATGCTTTGGGCCCCTGGACAGTGGCAGGCCCCAGTGCAACGCACTGGTTGCACTGGCAGTAGTTCCTCCTCTGCACGTGTCCCTGCATCTATACTGTTACTATAAGTTGCAAAAGTGTCTAAACTATATAAAGTGATGTGATTGAAAGGTGAGTATTTTTTTTTATAGAAGTCACATAGAAATATACTGTAAATATCCATAGATGGCTGATTCTAAATCGAGAGCAAAAGTTAAAAAAATCATGTAATGCTGACATGTTGCTGTGCAAGGGGAGCAAATTATAAAGCTTTTATTTGTAATTTAATATTACCACAAGTCTGGTATATGTTTTGATAGTTATGCTACTACAGAGAACAAAAGATTTGGTTATGGGGGAAATAGGCCCGGCTAGTGTGACCTACGCAGTGCATCCCGAATGGTGGCCTTGGATGGTTCCTCCGCTGGCTGGATGTTCTTCATGTGGATCTTTCCAAACAAGGTATATCATACTACTACTACACAGGTGTCAGTTTTCCAGTGTATGCATTGGGCCCTTGTATGACTCACCTCTTGTGGATAGGATGAAAAATACATTTACCTGAGTGTTTCATTGGAACCCTACACTTAGTTTAAGAATGCTGAAATCACCACATTGTGTGTCATCACTTCTAGGGGTAGACTATTTCACTCAGTGTAATCCTATGCAGCGTGCTTAAGATGGCTGCCTCACCTGGTACCTGTGATGGTGGTATACACAACCCTTGGAAGTTGTTACCCAAAGTGCCTACACCAATCCTGCATTATGCTTACTGTGTGCTCAAGGTTTTTATTTTATGTCTGTGTGGCTTGTCAATTGCTGTATTACTTAAATCTTCTGTATTATGGGGTCATTCCGAGTTGTTTGCTCGTTATTTTTTTCCGCTACGGAGTGATTAGTCGCAAACTGCGCATGCGCAATGTTCGCAGTGCGCCTGCACCAAGTAAATTAGCTCAAAAGTTTGGTATTTTACTCACGGCCTAACGAAGATTTTTCATCGTTCTGGTGATTGGAGTGTGATTGACAGGAAGTGGGTGTTTCTGGGCGGATACTTGCTGTTTTATGGGAGTGTGCGGAAAACGCTGGCGTTTCTGGGAAAAACGTGGGAGTGTCTGAAGAAACGGGGGAGTGTCTGGGCGAATGCTGGGTGTGTTTGTGACGTCAAACCAGGAACGAAACTGACTGAACTTGATCGCAATGGCTGAGTAAGTCTGGAGCTACTCAGAAACTGCTAAGAAATTTCTATTCGCAATTCTGCTAATCTTTCGTTTGCAATTCTGCTATGCTAAGATACACTCCCAGAGGGCGGCGGCTTAGCGTGTGCAATGCTGCTAAAAGCAGCTAGCGAGCGAACAACTCGGAATGAGGGCCAATGTGCATTGTTTTTGATGCCTGTAAAGCACCTTGAGTCCTGTTGGAGAAAGACCGCTATATAAATAAAATTATTATTATTATCTAAGGTAAACTGTGGCTCGAAGGCACTGCAGTATCGTCGTGCTTAATAGAGGTGTTCAGTCATAATCCCACAGATGGTAGCTTCACCCAGTATATTGAAATAAAACAACATGATGGGTATTTGGACTTGATTTGACTTAAACATCCTATAGGAGTCTCACATCATCACTGCATTGTTGGGGCCCTGATTTCTCTACTCTCAACTCTCAACATGACAGATCACTGCTTGCTCACCGTAAGGTCAGCACTCACATCTACTGAAACACTTTTCTGCTGTATACACGATCATGGTCTGATTTACTTCAAAATTGGAGAAAGCAGGACAAGGGGGACATGAACAAACAAAACTAAAAGACCTCTGACCGTAGTCACATGAACCAATTAAAACAAAAACTATCATGAAATTATGGATCATTGGACCCAAAGGAACAATCTATGTCTTCCTATCATTCAGTCTTGCTATTCTAAACAATATAGCCCCTTCCTCACTACTCAATGCCAGTTAAGCTACTATAGGTGCACACTATACATATTACTGGACTGATTTTCTTATAATAGGGTGATCGGCATGTTATTTGGTGTAATATGTAGGCATGAGCATTTTGACCAAACACTGATAAAGTGGTCTACAAACATCCAGCTTTGATTTCAGACTTTCCATAAGATATTGCCCAAAAGGTATTGTGTAGTGTGTATGAGCATTCCCAATATCAGACCATATTCTCTACGAAATTTCTTGATTCCTTCGATCGACCCATGAGCCTAAACATTGGCAGATTTTTTATTACATTTGTATAGTGTGTACTGCTGCTGATATTGGGTCCTTCCACTAGCAGACAAATCGTGTCAGTTGTCAGTTCAATCAAAAACAGTAGCTAGCTTTATTCCATTGAACAGCTGTGGGTTGTTGCCTCAATGATGTGATTCACAGCAAATAACATCAGCATCCAACATTCAAGAGTCTTCCAGACATTCGGAGAGACTAGGCTAGTATGAATAAATAGGCCAAGTAAACATTATTGAGTAATTTGCCAACTATAATCCTTTGACGTGTCAGTAGCAGTAATTCACATTTATATGTCATTAATGTCCAATAAAATGTTAATAGTAAAGTTCAATAATATGTCAAATGTATTACTTCCAACAGGGCCGGACTGGCCATCTGGCACTTCTGGCAAATGCCAGAAGGGCCGATGGCCACGTGGGCCGGTCCAGCGCTCACTGAGACACGCTGCCGCTCAGTCCGGCGGCAGCGTGTCTCAGCTGTCAGGGGAGGAGAGCGCGCCAGCGCCGCTATGTCTGGCGGCATATAGTGGACTTCAAAACAGCCGCCGGTTCGTGAGCCAATCAGAGCTCGCGGACCGGCAGCCAATCAGGAGCCGCCGCTGCCGGTCCGCGAGCCCTGATTGGCTCACGAACCGGCGGCTGGTTTGAAGTCCGCTACACACCGCCAGACATAGCCGTGCTGGCGCGCTCTCAGGTCATGACTCTGCAGCCCGCCTCTCACATCCCAGCCGGAGGAGCCGTAGCAGCAGCAGCGGTAAGCAGCTGCAGCACTGCTGTGGGGGGCAATTGTTTACCTGGCACTGTGGGGGCATTTGTATACCTGGCACTGTGGGGGCAATTGGCTGGCACTTTGGGGGCATTTATATACCTGGCACTGTGGGGGCATTTGTATACCTGGCACTGTGGGGGCAATTGTATACCTGGCACTGTGGGGCATTTGTATACCTGGCACTGTGGGGCACTTGTATACCTGGCACTGTGGGAGCAATTGGCTGGCACTGTGGGGGCATTTGTATACCTGGCACTGTGGGGGCATTTGTATACCTGGCACTGTGGGGCATTTGTGGATCTGGCTCTGTGGGGGCATTTGTGGATCTGGCACTGTGGGGGCATTTGTGGATCTGGCACTGTGGGGGCATTTGTATACCTGGCACTGTGGGGCATTTGAATACCTGGCACTGTGGGGCATTTGTATACCTGGCACTGTGGGGGCATTTGTATACCTGGCACTGTGGGGGCAATTGTGGATCTGGCACTGCACTATTGGGGGCATATAATGTAAATTTCGGCTCATACCGGGTGCTATAATGTGAATTTTATCTCATTCTGTGTGCTGTAATGTGAATTTCGGCTCATACCGTATGCCATAATGTGAATTTCGGCTCATACCGGGTGCTATAATGTAAATTTCGGCTCATACCGGGTGCTATAATGTGAATTTTGGCTCATACGGTGTGGTATAATGTGAAAGAGGCACCAGTACTAGATAGTATAAGGGGTCCTACTATTGTGGTGCATAATGCGTATAAGGGGTGTATGGTGTGGTAAACTACACTAAAGGTCACGCCCCCTTTTGAGTGGCCACGCCCCCTTTTCCGGAGCGCACAAACTTCACATTTCCATACCCCCACTTAAAAATTTCCACTTCAACCACTGGTTATGTGTATTTTAATAGAGAATGATGTACGCTTGTATGTTGTTAGAATATTAATTATATTTGTAAGAGCATAAACTAATAAGTGGGAGGAGTCAGGAATAGTAAGGGGAGGAGTCACAGAGGTGGGCCTGTGTGCTTCAAAAATGCCAGGGCCTATTTTTAGTCCCAGTCCGGCCCTGACTTCCAATAACATACCTCCCAACATGACCCTCTCCAGGCGGGGCCAATATGTTCTGCTTCTGGATTTTTCTCCTAATTTATGATCGCCGGCACCTGTGTTGAATAGATTAATGGATAAGTAAGGTGTTTCAACACAGGTGCCGGCAATCAGACATTAAGAGGGAAGTCCAGGAGCAGGGCATTCTGTCCCTCCTGAAGGGGGTCATGTTGGGAGGTATGCAATAATATACTGTAATAACTGTTTTGATACAAAAGTAATTAGCAGTGATATCATCTCCAACCACATCCGAATGACCCTCAGTTTGCAGTGCTGTCTTATTCAGTTACAAGTTGATGCTGCACAACATTGTCACTAGTGAAAGTGGAAGAAGAGAGGACCTTACTCAGTATCAGCGGCAGTTTTGCTAAATTAGCAAAACTGCAACTGTTTGTGATCGCATGCTGGGGGCCACCTAGCCAGCATGTTTAGTGCTGACCATCGATGCGATCACAATTCATTTAAAATCGCATCGCCGAAATCACAGGTTTGTGGAAGCACCCCTGCATAAGCAGTCAGGCTGCATATGTAGATGCTTTGCTACGATCTTATCCTTCGCAGCGTTTGTGTGTGGCGTCACGCTGCCGCCCTGAAAATGGTCTGTACATGGCTACATTGTCAAGACCACTCCCCCAAAATGCCGCATCTACGTACCCCCAACAGCTGCCGCTCTCAATCATACTGCGATCGCATCTTTCCGGGGTGCGATTGCACGCACTGTTAAAGTTCACGCACGCGCACTGCAGCCGCTGCACATGTGTAGAAGTCTGAAAATTGCTCGATTGTGATTTTCAGACTTCTGCATCCCATGCTGATTTAAGCCCATAGAGTCATCATAAAGGTAATGAAGGGCAGCAACCGGGGCTGTCTATTCATATGGGCTCAATGGGCTCTTGCCCAAGGGCCCCAGGAGTATAAGGGACCTAGGCTGATAGCTGAGAGTCCCCTCTTTCCAGGGGTACAAGATGTTTGAAAATTGGCCCTGGGGAACCGGAGATATCCGACTTGAAAGCAGTGGTCCCCATCCAAGCCTGTTAATTGCTCTTCCCAGCCAGATATCTCGGGTTCTGTCTGATGTAGAGTTTTTCTGAGGGTATAATCTAAAAGCCGTGACTCTCCCCTTTCGGTGGATACTGGCAGATTGTCTCTACTATGCCCAGAACCAGAGATATCAGCCTTCAAGCAGCTGGACCGTGCTCCAGCTCCACATGCCTAATATGCAGTTTTAGATTTTCATTGGTGAATTGCTCTGGCTCCTGAACTCTGATGCCCAAGTCCCTAGAACCTTCTGAAAGGTGGGACTCTCTAGTATTTTTTATCCCATTCAAAGCTAAGAAATATATTTTCAGGAACTTGAGATATCTGCAGTCAAGCAAGCTGCCTTCCCACCGGGAAATGATAAATATTAAACCCACTCCACTATCCACCCCTCCCCTACGTATTAAACACCCCCTACCACCCTGGAAGTTATGTACTAGGGCTTCTTTATTCAGCCCAATGCCCGTTTCTACAGTTTAGTCCCATCTGTGCAGTAAAGGAGTAAAAAATTACTGCTCCAGGTCCTACATGCTGAGTGGAAGATAGAACACCCCCTACCGTCTGCAGGACATCAAAGCTGCTGCTGATAGCACCCCCCACCCCTACCACTGGAGCATGGGTAGGGGGCCCAGTGCATTGCTGTGCCCAGGGGCCTACACTGCTGTTAAGACGACCCTGGCAGCAACAGTGACAGGACAGCATCTTTTCATACCCATGACAGTTGAACCATAGAGCACCCTCTATCCTTTCACCTTGGTATTGCTCCGATTTCACACATACAGTAACATCCCAGCCAGGAAATATTTGCTTACTGACCATTTCTGAAATGTTCAAACTTTTGTCACACATGAAATAAATAAGTTATATTTAGAAATGACCTATTTTACTGATTGGTAACTGCCACTGTAATTGCTAACTAAGGCCCTATTTCAGATCTGATCACAACAGCAAATTTGTTAGCTGATGGGCAAAACCATGAGCACTGCGTGGGGGGGGGGGGGGGCAGATAGCGTTAGATTTTCAGGGGTTATATTGTTTCTGTGCAGGGGAAATACTGGCTGCTTTATTTTTACACTGCAATTTAGATATCAGTTTGAACACACCACATCCAAATCTAACTCTCTCTGCACATTTTATATCTGCCCCAACCCGCCCCCCCATGCAGTGCACACTGCACATGGTTTCGCCCATTAGCTAACAAAATTGCTGCTGCAATCAGATCTGGATTAGACCCTAAGACATTTTGCAAAACATTAAAAACAAAACAAAAAATCTTGTCGTTTTCAACATTCCAAAATACTGTAATGTGTGTGGGTGTGCTTTTGCCCAATTAGTTTATTTGCCCACAGATGATATATGGGTCCATGCATTTCTCTAATATAGCACATATTATCCTCCAAAATTACAAATGTACTGAAAATAGCAGTTTTATATAATATAGTACACAGTATAATAATTCAACTTCAATAAATCAATAAATCTTCAATAAATTTCAACCTTTAAAAGTCACTGACTCAGAACCAATACGAATAATTACTTCCAGCACAGAGAAACAATACCATCAACACTATCATGCGACTGCACTCTGGGCCTGATCCAGGTTTGTAAGTAAAGCAAAAAAGCAAGTAACTTTGGGAGTAATTCAGAGTTGACCGCAGCAGCAAATTTGTTAACAGTTGGGCAAAACCATGTGCACTGCAGGGGAGGCAGATATAACATGTGCAGAGAGAGTTAGATTTGGGTGGGGTGCGTTCAAAACTGAAATCTAAATTGCAGTGTAAAAAAAAAGCAGCCAGTATTTACCCTGTACAGAAACAAAATAGCCAACCCAAATCTAACTCTCTCTGCACATGTTATATCTGCCCCCCCTGCAGTGCACATGGGCCCTCATTCCGAGTTGTTCGCTCGCTAGCTGCTTTTAGCAGCCGTGCAAATACTAAGACGCCGCCCTCTGGGAGTGTATCTTAGCTTAGCAGAAGTGCGAACGAAAGGATCACTTCAGACTTTAGTTCCTGTTTTGACGTCACGAACACGCCCTGCGTTCAGGCAGCCATGCCTGCGTTTCTCCAGGCACGCCCACGTTTTTATCTGACATGCCTGCGTTTTTACACACACTCCGCAAAAATGGTCAGTTACCACCCAGAAACACCCACTTCCTGTCAATCACTCTGCGGCCAGCAGTGTGATTGAAAAGCATTGCTAGACCTTGTGTGAAACGGCATCGGATTTTGTGAAAGTACGTCGTGCGTAAGCATTGAGCCGCATACGCATGTGCAGAAGTGTCGATTTTTAGCCTGATCGTTGCGCTGCGAACAACGGCAGCTAGCGATCAACTCGGAATGACCCCCATGGTTTTGTCCAACTGCTAACAAATTTGCTGCTGCAATCAACTCTAAATTACCCCCATAGTGTCTGGAACAAACCATGTTGAAATGCAAGGGGAGCAAATACATTATATTGTTTCTGTGCAGGGTAAATACTGACTGCTTTCGCATGTAGCCCACAAGTGTTAGACAGCTTTATTTTTACACTGCAATTTAGATATCAGTTTGACCACACTCCACCCAAATCTAAATCTCTCTGCACATACTTACATTACATCTGCCCCACCTGGTTTTGCTTGCTTTTTTTTTTACTTTGCTTACAAACATGAATCAGGTCCTCTATAACATACAACTAAAACAGTATTTGGCACAGCACATAGCTGGTCATCCTGACCCGTTCGCATGCAGCGGTTTAACGCTGCGGTGTGAACGGGTCGGAAATGCGCATGCGCGCCATTGCCCAGCAACAGCCATCGCTGGGCAACGACCAGAAGAATGAAGAAAGCATGCACGATCGCATGAAGATTGACAGTGGGGAGCAGGGACGTGCAGGCAGGGGAGGCAGGGGAGGCATTGCCTCCCCTGTCATAATGATTAAAATAATAAAAAGAAGATATTTATAACACAGTCTGTTATAAATATCTTTTTTTATTATTTTAATAATTCTCCCCCCCTGTGGCTGCTTGTGAGGGACAGCTGGGAGGCAGCGGGAGAGGTGCCTCCCGCTGCTAACACTAAAAGTCCGGGCAGCAGGGGGCGGGGCGCAGCAATGGGCTTTTGAAAATGAATGGGGAAGCGGCACCTATACTGGTGCAGCAATGACAGGGGCGTGCATTCAGCCCCGATGAATGCTTGCCCCTGTCAGTGCCCCAGATGTGATTGGCCCAGCGGATCCAGTGCTGGATCCGCTGTCCAATCACTAGCGAGCCCCCTTCCCGGCTGCAGCAGGCGCCGTGGGCTGTGTGGGCGCCCGCTGCAGCCAGCGCCGCTGACTGACACCAGAGGTCATAATTGACCCCTGGTGTCTGAGCGGCGCTACTATGGGAGAGACGTCATGAGTCATGACGTCTCTCCCATAGTACAGCAGAGACGAGCCGGCGGACGGAGACGGAGGACATCGCTGCAGGAGCGGTAAGTATGTGTGTGTGTTTTTTTTTATGTGTTTGTGTTGGGGGCAGAGCAACAGGAGCACAGCAACTGGGGGGCACAACAACAAGGGGCACAGCAGGGCACAACTATAAGGGGCACAGCAACAGGGGCACAACTATAAGGGGCACAGCAACAGGGGCACAGCAAAAGGGGCACAACTACAAGGGGCACAGCAACTGGGGGGCACAACAACAAGGGGCACAGCAACAGGGGCACAACTATAATGGGCACAGCAAAAGGGGCACAACTACAAGGGGCACAGCAACAGGGGCACAACTATAAGGGGCACAGCAACTGGGGGGCACAACAACAAGGGGCACAGCAAAAGGGGCACAACTACAAGGGGCACAGTAACTGGGGGGCACAACTACAAGGGGCACAGCAACTGGGGGGCACAACTACAAGGGGCACAGCAACTGGGGGGCACAACTACAAGGGGCACAACTACAAGGGGCACAGCAACTGGGGGGCACAACTACAAGGGGCACAGCAACTGGGGGCACAATTACAGGGGTCACAGCTACTGGGGTCACAGCTACTGGGGGCAAAGCTACAGGGTGCACAGCGACTGGGGTCACAGCTACTGGGGGCAAAGCTACAGGGGGCACAGCGACTGGGGGCACAGCGACAGGGGGCACAACTACTTAAGGCACAGCTACTGGGGGCAAAGCTACAAGGGGCACAGCGACTGGGGGCAAAGCTACAGGGTGCACAGCGACTGGGGACACAGCTACTGGGGGCAAAGCTACAGGGGGCACAGCGACAGGGGGCACAACTACTCGGGGCACAGCTAGGGGGCACAGCTATTGGGGGCAAAGCTACAAGGGGCACAGCGACTGGGGTCACAACTACTGGGGGCACAGCGACTGGGGGCAAAGCTACAGGGGCCACAGTGACTGGGGGCACAACTACTCAGGGCACTGCTACAAGGGGCACAGCTACAACAGGCACAGCTACAGGGGTCACAACTACTGGGGGCACAGCCACAAGGGGCAAAGCTACAGGGGGCACAGCTACAAGGGGCACAGCGACTGGGGGCACAACTACAGGGGTCACAACTACTCAGGGCACTGCAACTGGGGGCACTGCTAAAGGGGGCAAAGCTACTAGGGGTATAACTACTAGGCTCACAACTATTGGGGGCACCTGCTCCATCATCCCAGCTAGCAGCAGCACTCTCCCCTGTCTGTGCTAACGTCCTCCCGCGTCAGCGAGTGTATAATATTCATTAATTTCTCTCTCCTCCTGTGGATTACTTTGTTTGTAAGTATAATTTTCATTTTTACAGGTACCAGCCCTGTTGGATTCTACTGGACAAGTGGACGTGACCGGCGTGGGATGTAGGTAAGTAATCTCTCTCTCATTTTTACAGGAACCACCTATTGGATTCTACATGGACAAGTGGACGTGACCGGCGTGGGATGTAGGTAAGTATGTGTGAGTGTGTAAGTGTGTTTTAATACATTTTTACTTTCACGGTGTGTGTGTTGTGTTTTTATTTGGGTATTATTATTTTTTGTAGAACTACAGGTACCAGCGGGCCCATTATTTCCCCGCATGCTGGTACTTGAGGTTCTCCAAGTACCAGCAAGCGGGGGAGGCTTGCTGGGCCTTGTAGTTCCACAACAAAAAACAATATTCTTTTTTATACACACTTATGGCTATCAGCCCGGCACCCACCGCCCAGGGGTGCTGGGGACAGCCTCGGGCTTCACCCCTGGCCCTTGGGTGCCTGGAGGGGGGGGGACCTCTTGATTTAAAGGGTCCACACTCCTCCAGGGAACCCCGGCCAGGGGTGACTAGTTGGGGGGGTAATGCCACGGGCACAGGGACCTACATAAATGTGTCCCCCGGCTGTGGCATTATGTCCCTGGCTAGTGGAGCCCGGTGCTGGTTTTAAAAATACGGGGGACCCCTACATCTTTTGTCCCCCGTATTTTTGGAACCAGGACCGGTCTAAGAGCCCGGTGCTGGTTGTCTAAATACGGGGAACCCCTGTCCAATTTTTTCCCAGTATTTAAACAACCAGGACCAGCTCAAAGAGCCCGAGGCTGGTTATACTTAGGAAGGGGGACCTCACGCATTTTTTTTTTACATTTTTTAACCCATTCAGACCCTTCTCCATTAAGTTAATGGAAGCCCTGGACAACAAACTTGCATTCATGTCCTCCTCCCACTCCCTTCCCAAGCACTAATTTTTATTTTTTTTCTATAAAAATGTACAATATATCACAAGTATGATGAGCAGGCAGGCAGTGGGCATTGGCGGCATCGGATTGAGATGCAAATTAGTGGCGGAGGGCTGGGTCAGTTGATGGTGGGCAAGTTTGTAAGCCTTTGGCGGTGGCAGCAGGCATCGGCTCAGAGGCAGTAGCGGGCATTGGCTCGGCGGTGGTAGGGGTCATCGGCAGGATTCGGCGGACATTATGGCTGTAGTGCCTCACCAGCCTCTGACCTCACCGCACGCCACTGGTGGGGAGGCATTCCGGGGCAGATACTCACCATTTTCCAGGCGTGGATATCTGAACGCAGGCGTGTCTAGGTGTTTGGAAGGCGGTTGTCTGACGTCAATTCCGGGACCTTCATCGCTGGATCCATCGCACTGGGTAAGTAACTGCAGGGCTGGTCTTGGTCTGCACAAAACTTTTTTAGCATAGCAGGGCTGCACAAGCGATCGCAGCCCTGCTATGCTAAAATACACTCCCCCATAGGCGGCGTCTAGTTGATCGCACGAGCAGCAAAAAGTTGCTACGTGCGTTCACCTCGGAATAACCCCATAGAACACTGTTACAAAAAGATACATAGAACCACAACAGCAATACAGGCATCAGAGAATACTTTATTCCATTTATATGCGTGTAGGTAAAAAGTGATGGTATATGCTTTAAAAAATGAAAAATCTAAAAATTCAGTGCGCATGTTCATGACACTTTAGTAATTCCCACAATAGTACATCACTCATGCAGGATAAGGAGTGCATTGGAGTGTGGAGTACAGTATAGTACAGTGAGGGGGTCTTCAGAATGGAAGAGTGTAAGGTACATTAAATATTTTATATTTTACGGGTTGATAGGAGGAAAACCTGCAACGCATAAAGTTGTGTACCATTAGAAATAGAACGGAGTGTTCCTGATATTGGGGGTAAATCCAAGTTGATCGCAGCAGGAAATTTTTTAGCAGTTGGGCAAAACCATGTGCACTGCAGGGGAGGCAGATATAACATGTGCAGAGAGAGATAGATTTGGGTGTGGTGAGTTAAATCTGCAATCTAAATTGCAGTGTAAAAGTAAAGCAGCCAGTATTTACCCTGCATAGAAACAAAATAACCCACCCAAATGTAACTCTCTCTGCAAATGTTATATCTGCCCCCCTGCAGTGCACATGGGCCCTCATTCCGAGTTGTTCGCTCGTTGCCGATTTTCTCTATATTGCGATTAGTCGCTTACCGCGCATGCGCAATGTTTGCAGAGCACATGCGCTTAGTTATTTTACTCAACAGTTAGGTATTTTACTCACGGCATTACGAGGATTTTTCTTTGTTCTGGTGATCGGAGTGTGATTGACAGGAAGTGGGTGTTTCTGGGCGGAAACTGGCCGTTTTATGGGTGTGTGTGAAAAAATGCTGCAGTTTCTGGGAAAAACGCGGGAGTGGCTGGAGAAACGGGGGAGTGCCTGGGCGAACGCTGGGTGTGTTTGTGACGTCAAACCAGGAACGAAACTGACTGAACTGATCGCAGTGTAGGAGTAAGTGTCGAGCTACTCAGAAACTGCTAAGAAATTTCTATTCGCAATTTTGCAAATCTTTCGTTCGCAATTCTGCTAAGCTAAGATTCACTCCCAGAGGGCGACGGCTTAGCGTGTGCAATGCTGCTAAAAGCAGCTAGCGAGCGAACAAATCGGAATGAGGGCCATGGTTTTGCCCAACCGCTAAAAAATTTCCTGCTGCAATCAACTTGGAATTACCCCCATTATGCGGAGACAGTTGACTGGGCTTTTGCTGCAGAGAACCCCCACACATACAGGGTGAAGAAGCAGTAAATGTGTAAATGTTCCATGAAATAGAGCAACAGACAAACATTGCATGAAGCCTGATGTGATTTGCTCACATGCTTCCTTGCACTGATTTCTTTGGCCAGATTTAGCTCATTGCTGCCCAATTACTCTCCCATATATGTTGCTATATGGATTGGAATATATTCCTTTAATTCTTAGGGCAGCAGTAAAGCCTGCAAATAGCTAGGCAAATCACTGCGCTCCTTAAGGGCCCTACAGACACGGCGATACGCCGCCGAGCTGCCCGACCATCGATACGGCAGACGGGTGACTCGACGGAGTGGGGGCAGTGACGGCACTCCCCCCGTCGCCCGGCTCCACAGAAGTGCAGGCAAATATGGACGAGATCGTCCATATTGGCCTGCATGCAAAGACGACGGGGCGCCAGCGATGAACGAGCGCGGGGCGGCGCATCGTTCATCGCTGGTGCCTCCACACTGCACGATATGAACGGTATCTCGTTCATTAATGAACGAGATCGTTCATATCTTGTAGTCAAATCACCCAGTGTGTAGGGCCTATCACTTGTAGCACCCAGATGGCAAAAAAAAAACACACAAATTGAGACATATAACCTGGCACACTGTTCTGCCTGGAAGTCTCACCCAGGATAGAATGCCACCATTATTATGCCTCCTAACTGGTATGTAACACAGTTAGGTTTAATGGTTCAATCACCGGGCAACTGGGGTGTATGTCTGTTCCTTGCTGCTCTGCACTAGCCACTGGTGAGTTCACCAGTGAAAGGGTGGCCGGAGGGAGATGGTAGAGGGTAAGATGGTAGCCTAACACAATGTCACACCCACTTCATGATGTGTCCATGCCCACCCATCCCAATTACCTTCAATGTTGTGAGATATAAATAATCTAGACTTCCTCTGTGGTCAGCAGACTGGCTTTCTCTGCCTATTGCTGGGGCTGGGAAATGCAAATCCATAAATGCTGAGTATTACTGTGCTTCCCTGAAGACTTTGGCACAATAAGAATGAGCATACAAGAATCTCTACATTTCAAGGGCTCCTTTCAACCTTTGGGTCCCAGCGTATTGACTGCATGGTGGACACTTTCAATCAGAGCCGGCCCTAGGCATAGGCAAACTAGGCAATTGCCTAGGGCATCTGGTATGCCTAGGGGCACAAGCAGCTTCTGCTGATTAAAGTGATATACGGCATGCCTATATTCTGTGTGTAGCATTTTGTATGCAGATACAGCCACAGTCGCACACAGTATATAGGCATGCTGCATATCATTTTAATCAGCAGAAACTGTTTGTGCATCCTAGCCACATAGCAATGCAAATAAGATGCATTTTCATAATAAATAGGCACCCGACGTTAGCAGAGCTGCCAATTGACTCATGCCAGGAACTATATGTGTCATTATGTGTATAAGGGCATTAATAATGTGTAACATATGTGTAAGGGGCACTATGTGTGTCATTATGTGTATAAGGGCACTAATAATGTGCTGAATATGTGTAAGGGACATTATGTGTTTCATTATGTGTATAAGGGCATTAACAATGTGTGGCATATGTGTAAGGGAAATTATGTGTGGTATTATGTGTATAAATGCATTACCAATGTGTGGCATTATGTGTATAAGGTGCTCTACTGTGTGGCGTAACATATAGAAAGGGCACTACTGTGTGGTCTAATGTGAATAAAAAGCAATATGGTGGGGTGTAATGTGAATAAGGATCAATATGGTGTGGTATAATGAGAATAAAGAGCAATATGGTGTGTAATGTGAATAAGGAGCAATTCAGCATGATGTTATGTGAATGTGGGGCAATACTGTGAGGAGTAACGTATATAAGGTAAAGTGGTACTACTGTATGATGTAATGTGAATAAGGGACACTATCGCATTATAAATTGTGAATAAAGTTGCACTACTGTGAGGCATAAGTTGAATTGGGGGTACTATTGTGTGGCCATGCCCCTTGCCAGCAAAAACACACACCTTTTTGGGCTGTGCGCCGAATGTGCACACTGTTCATATTTAAATTACAGGGGGTAGGAAAACAAAAAAAGGACTGCTATGGGTGGGGGGTGATGGTGCTGGGAAAGGGGTGCAGGTTCAGAGGTGGAACTAGCGGTGGTGCTAGGGGGCACCAGCCAAAATCTTGCCTAGGGCATCATATTGGTTAGGGCCGGCTCTGCTTCCAATCCATTAGAAATGTCACATGGCAGTACTGTATATGGTACCCTCTTAAATTCTGTACTCTACCAAGCCAAAATGAACACTTTGGGGAATATTTACTAACTGGCGAGTTTTCAAAAACAGAGATGATCGGCGGCTATGACCGATGGATTTAAGACAGCAACTGCAATAAATGCTAAACAAGCCTGATTTAGCATTTATTACAGTTACCATTTTAAATCCATGGGTCAAAACTGCAGATGATCAGCAGTTTTGTAAAACATACGGTTAGTAAATATACCCCAGAGTGTTCATTTTGGCTTGGTAGAATACAACATTTAAGAGTGTACCATATGTAGATCAATGGGTCAACCAGAAATAGGTTGACAGTCAATAGGTTGGGGGTCAACATGCAATAGGTCAACTGGGTCAAAAAGTCAACATGAAAAGGTAGACAGAAAAAAACGACATACTTTTTTTTTAAAGTCTTTTTTATGTCTAACCGCACATAAGGCAAATTAGTTGCACCATGTACCCTCGTAAGCTTGCTTCGCTCACCACGCTTCAGGCAATGTTACTATTCCATATCATAGTCCGTGTGGATGGTAAATTATGAAAACATTTTAAAAAAACAACAACTTGTGTCGACCATATGTGTGTTGACCATTGGCATGTCAACCTTTTAAACCCATTTACCTTAAGCACTGTCTCCTCTTACATGTCAACCCTTTGACCATGTCGAACTTTTGTACTTGTCAACCTAATGCATGTCAACCATATGGGGTTGACCTATTGACTGTGGACCTATCATCTGGAACCCCCATATTCAGTAATACCATGTGATGTTTCTAATGGATGAGAAGTGCGCACCATGCAGACAAATACACTGGGCGCCCAGGGGGTGAAAGGAGCTGGGATTAAAAACAGCAGATATGTGTTTGAATTAAGGAATTTAGCTATTTTCTCAATAACAAAATCACAGATGGCAAATCTGATTATTTTTTTTCTTTTATTTTGCCAGTAGTTTTTACAATTTGCCATAATGCTCAAAGATCGCAGTATATTTTTTATCAGTTCTCTTTATTTCTCTTTTTTAGTCTTATTTTTTAATTGTCAAAAGCTGGATAATGAAATGTATAACATTCTACTGACAGCAGGGAACGAATAAAAACTAGGCAGACATAATAGTTGAAAAACACATTAAATCCTGTACAAGTTTAATAGCAGTTAAATGAAGCTACTAGCTACATCCTATACTATGTCAAAATCATTGCCAATTGCTTCAGATGAAAAATAATTCTGCTCTAAACAACTTAACATACAGCTTACTATACATCTGTAGGCCCATCAAAGATCAGCCTTTGTATTATGAAAAAGAACAAAGTTAATAACCATCAATATGATACCAAAATGCATAAAATGTTCATCATCCTATTTTATGCAACATTTGATGGCTATATTGTTACTGTTTTCTGAATCTAAATTCATACTTCACCATTTTATACACTGGTATAGTAAAAATCAGCAAAAATTGTGCATTGCTGGAAATATTTTTTTACACATGTCTATATTTGCAGTTGAGGCAAACATATAGGAACATGAAACAAAATAAATAAAATATAAATATATATTTATTTGCTTGTTTCAAAGTTGTTGGAGAGTGAACTACATAGACTTTCTATACCACGAACTTCAAAAACAAATAAAAAAAATCAGAAATTGCTAAATGCAAGTTTTCAACACCGTAACAGGTGCTGGCCCCACCCCCTAAACCCATGACATCATGTCTAGTGGGTGGGGATGCCGGCTCTGAAAAGTAGAGCTTTGCTGGGAACATTACTTGGACTCTCCCCATAACTCTGCACTAACGTTACGGTTGATTCTATATCGGAGTGGGAGAAGGGACCTTCTGATGTACCTAGGGGAGGAGACACGTCACCAGGGGGAGGAGATACTGCCGAACAGGGTACCCGAAAAGTACTCTCGCGGGCTCGCTTCGCTCGCCATGCTTCGGGCTCTGTGGCTTGCTCCGCTCCGCTTTGCTCGCCACCTGATTACTAAAGGTAATAGTTGGTGGCATGGATAGTAGAGGAACTATCCCGCTGGCCTAGCTCCTCCCCCTTGTGTCGTGACTCCTCCCCTGATGGAAAAGGTCCCTTAGCCCACTTGGATCTAGCTTCAACCCTAGCGTTACTGGCTGCAGCGTGCCATTGTAGGAACGCTGCAAGCCACATGCAGGTGCCGTGGGGCAGCAGCGGCGGCAGAGCTCCCGGAGCTATGTATCCTGTCTGATGGCACTGCCTGCATATCCTTAGTTATGGCCCTGCAAGGTGTCATATCCCATGTGAAAATCTGTCAAATTTGTAGAACATATCATATTGTCTATTGTTGCCATATAGGGCCTAATTCAGGTGACTGGAGTGTCAATGTCGCATGCAAAAGATTGATGTTTTAAGTCTATGCATGAGTCCAAGTCACAATGTGCATGTGCCCTGATTGTCTGCGCTCAGACACAGCACAGAATCAGTCTGAAGGTCTGAGAATTTCAGTGGGAGTTCCTGGAAGGTCATAGGGGGGTGGAGAACACGAAGTGGGTGTGTCACTGGCAAGTCACCGAATCCGGCTGCGATCAAGTG
Organism: Pseudophryne corroboree; assembly: GCF_028390025.1. Classification (NCBI taxonomy): domain Eukaryota; kingdom Metazoa; phylum Chordata; class Amphibia; order Anura; family Myobatrachidae; genus Pseudophryne; species Pseudophryne corroboree. Next base: position 310,912,314 of record NC_086447.1, on the reverse strand, counting down.
ATACAGGTAATAAAGAGAATACTAGGCCTTTATGTAACAGCCTGCGAGATGCAGGAACTGGCACAGTTCTGGTGATTTAGCCCATAGTTTTAAAGCGTGTAGCATTATTGTGATGTTTGTATTGTAAACATGCCTGCAAGGTCAGGTGCAGTTTCATTTCCTGGGTTTATTTTCATAAGACCATGACGCATTGTTGCATACTCCAGACCCTCCAACATGACCCGCCCCACTAGGTACAAAATGCTCTGTTCCTGGACTTCCCACTTAATTTATGATTTCCATCTCCTGTGTGGAACTAGTTAGATGATAAGAAAGCTGTTTCTTCACAGGTGATGGCAATAATAAATTAAGAGGGAAGTCCAGAAACAGAGCATTTTGTACCTAGTGGGGCGGGTCATGTTGGAGGGTATGATACTCTCCTGCATTGTTGGGAGATGTCTCAATTTCAGGCAAATGTGGGAGAGCAGGCCACACTCCGGAGTCTTGTTCCTCTTTCTTATGAAGTAGGTGTGGCATCAGTGGTGGGCAGGGACAATTTAAGCCAGTCACCACCCTGCTTCCATTTCCTGCACTTTTCCATTGTATCTTCTCTGGAGATCCAAAAAGTAATCAGGTACTGTACTGTATTCTATGAAATGCGGCTTGATATGTACTTGGCAGACATGTAAGCTTTGCAGGGCAAATATTTACTGAATGCTTTCTTTTCATTTATCAGTTTAAAGGAAGGTAACAGCTCACTGACTAGTGACGTGGGGAACCTTTATTGCGTTCATTTGTTGAAATCCTGAAGGTAATGTATGGCAAATACAACTAAAGTTCCTTTTTCGGTCACCTTTCTTCTGACCCTTCTCATCTCAGCCTCGTTAAATTCTATTTTTATACAAGATGGGCAGTTTGCCTTCTTGAGACCAAACTATCCTGTGAATGACTCTGTGTCTAGGGACAAAATGACCAGAGAATTTTATAGATTATGTTTTTATTGAGGATTCTGGAGAAATGCAGCAAGCTAGACTCAATGTCATTCAGAGATCTAGCCTAAAGAGTGGATCTGCACTTGTCTGGCCAACATACTGTATCACTGGAAAAGCGAGCCACTGACGTCACTGGAGAGGGAGTGCGATTATTACTACACAGAGGTTTTCAAGGAACAACAGATTCATCTTAAAGCTTTCAAAGGACAAATTGCTTCATGGACTAATAGTCCACTTTGTTTTATTTTACAGTTATACATTTACTCTAGTACTTTCCTCAATTACAGTGTGATTGTGAAAGTGTTACAATTAGGTGGCTTATGCTTTTATACCATTAGTATATCCACAGGGACAAGGTTTTACAACTAGTGATATATGTGCCACCAGAAATCATGATGTCAAAGGAGCAAAACGCAGCAGCACTCCTGCTCAGAAGTTCTCCCAGGAATCATCAGAGGTTTTACCATGAGCACTCAACTGAGCTCACACTTGTGTATCCATGGTGCGCTTGTCAAGCACTGTGCTAAAATTATGCATCGCGGCCACTAAACTAAACAATGTATCGAGCCAAATCCATCAATTGTCCATGCAATATCTGCAGTATTCATGTGTCTTTGAATGATCTACTGTATTTATGGTGACCATATTATGCAGGGAAGGAGGACACCATAACACCAGTAACCTCATTGTCTGACTCTCCTATTACTCCACACAAGTGGGATTTGTAGACTAAATTATGGTACATACATTTATGTCCACTATTCCTGTGTTTCTGTGTTTTATCCATACAGTAATAACACGTGGTTATTAAAGGTGAAGCATTTACTTCTATGCATGTGTAAAGTCTGCATACATATATTATAATAATAGTAACAAACTGGAGAAATAAAGTTAACATGACTTGTATGCACCCCATAAAAATGTGAACAAAAAATAGAGATGTTTTCCTACCATAGTACCCTGCGAGCTGCGCAGCCACATGCCGCCATACCTTTGTGCTTAATTACATTTCCTCCTTAATATGTTTAATATTCTATAGTATAAGTACCCAATTTCCTAACAGGTGCATTTTATAACTATACTATACAGTACTTAAAAGGAGATATCACTATTCCAACTGAACCATGGATTCCAAAGCCATCTTCCAAAGTCAATAGGTCCTGGGCCGCAATAGATTAAGAACCCCTGATCTACTGCAGGCAGTTTTACTGCATAAATTAAAGTGACACAAGCGTCTTTACCATTTTTATATATGTTATGGAACATGTGTATGTCTGGTGCTTTTATAGTTTGCATTTCATAAAGTTATGCGCCTGGCTTCCACGGCTTTGTCAGTTACAGAACAGTACACAGTGTCAGCACCAAATATGACACTGCAGGAGAGGTTTCACCCCTAGTGTGCAGACTAACACCAATGACGCTGCTGTAAAAGCTGACCCCAGAATGAGAAAACAATGCAGTCCCACTGAGGAGGGAATGACACTATATAAATGACTGATATACACATATAACGTAACACCTCTTTAACAATTTTAAAGATTTCTTCTTTAACACGTATTGTAGGCCACATGTCAAGGGTATATTATGAAGATCAATTTTTGAAAACCAGACAAAATTCAATAAATATAACAAAGAAGGAATTAAAAAAAGACTGACAAAAACAATGATTTCAGTGAAAATATTTCCAATAAATCATATGGTTAGTTCACACATGAATTTCATAAATATAGAGAATTGGAATGAGAAGATCAAGAAATGATATATAAAAATCACAGAATTAGCAAAGAAATGCTCTGCCCTACCTTTATGTTACAATGCCCTGACTTCCACATGTTTGAAAGCTTCTTGGCTTCTGTTCTTGCTGATCTTTGTGTCTCTTTTGTAGGCTGGCTTGTGAATCTGCTCCATGGAAAGAAGAATTCCTCTCATCCGTAGAAGACTTACAATAGTTGTACGCTGGGTTAGTAACTTTTGTATCCTGTCAGAAAAAATGTGAGTGCCATCAGACAAATCACCTAAATGTCTTTAGTGCAGTCACTTTGTCACTTCACAGAAAACAATGGTTACAGTAGAAATCTCCAAATATTCTACACCAAATACAAATATATGAAATTAGAAAAAAAAAAATCCTGTTTTTTATTCCAAAGGGTCTTAGCAAACAAGTATGTGCCTGAAGAATTCAGAAATGAGGTTGACCCATTGAGACCTAGTCCAGAGATCCATAGGGAAATCAGATGTTCAGGAGATCCGTGACTTAAACAAAATCCCATATACTGCAGCAAACAAAAAGGGAATTGCTTCACACCCTGACTGGGCTCCGCATCATATTGTTGATATCCACGTTAAACATCTATAATCTCATTCTCCACCTTACGCTGCTCCAGCTAGAATGTCATTGCCCTTGGAATGTATTTGTTCTCATACAGTCAAGTTCGATCCAAGAAAATCTCTCATCGCACTCTCTCTCTCTCCTCTTTTCCCAAAGAGAAATAAGGTTTCTTCCTCCTATTCCTGACCTTTTCCACAGTCAAAACAAACCTTCAGAACATAAAGGTACAGTGTTATTTGTCAGCAGAAAGCCATGCTCTGTGAATGCCTGAAACACAGTCTCATCCAGTGTAAAAAATGTGAGCTCCTTTGCATTAGGTTGATACAGAATGTGTAGCTCTGGTACCAGTCCGTCTCTCTGATTCATCAGGGAGTCTCCTTGGTAACTAGCTGTTCCTCTCTGATGACTCCTATTATATCAAAGCTCTCTCAATTTAAAGGTAAGTGAAAGTCTGTTGAGAAACAAACCAATATATATACTATGTATCAATAGAAGATTTGTTTGTTGTACATTTCAGTATGTTTATCTAAAGAAAACAGGCTTCGACATAGAATGTTATACATGCACAGATATAATGTGTCTTCACACAATGCTAGCAGGTGCAATATATTCCTCTGAAATAATTCCATTGTTTCAACTTTCTACATTTATTTACATTATATCTGTAATTAGATGATATTTAATTGCATATACTGGTATTTTATCCATTTTCAGCATCTATATGACTGATGACATATAGGACATATAAAAGTTGTAAACATAAACACACAAAAACAACTTGACTAAAGAGCCTGGAAAAACAAATAAATATTCTACTATAATGATAATACAAATACAGAATTTTGCAAACTAGTCTTGCCAAAAGAAATAGTCAGAAGCTTATCTTAGAAACTAATGGGGCCTTTACATCTGCGATGTATTACCCCAATTCCCTGTTCTGCTGTCACCAGGGAGTCTGGGAAATCCAACATGTTCAAAATCCCAGATTCACTGATTCTGACCAAAAAATGATCAGGATCAGTGAGTTGAGGATTTCTAACATGCTAAATTTTCCTTATTCCCTGACTGATCCATTGTAATTGCGGATCAGATCAATATCAGAGAATCAAAGCGCTGATGTATGGACCACATTAGAAGTTAAAAACAACAACTAAGGGGGTGATTCAATTAATTAGCAGGAGTTTAACTCCTGGGAGCTATTTAATGAATTCCCACCAGGGTCACCATTTCGCGTGAAATTGAACTATGATCATTAACAGGCACAATGCAGTTACAGCATGCCTGGCACTCATGACCAGTGCCAAAGTCCTACTTAAATGCAAGCCTTTGGGTTAGTCACTGGGAGTAATTGAATAGTTTCCAGGGAATTAGTCCACAAATTAACTGAATCACCCCCTAACAGACAAAAAATTAACTGTGCATAGAGGGCACGGTGCAGAGCAAGTACTATCACAATATGCGCAGGACATTGGACATTCTGAGCAAGTATGCATAAAATGAAGTTTAAAATAGACTTTAACCCCTTCACTGCTAATAAAGACTTGTCCTAAGCACTGCAGGTGTTCAAATGATGGTGGAACTTGCCTAAAACTCCTCCTTTTAGTTGCTCTATTGGCCCCAGTTCACACATGTGCACAGAGGGGATGTGGGCAGGATGCCGGGGGTTGACCTCACGGCATCACTGGAATGCCGACGCAGGAATCCTGACAGTTGTGATCCCAACCTTAATTATGCCGGGGACTCCTAGGTTTAGGCTGCAGATGGGGGAGGTGTTTAGGACAATCAGTGACGTGCGGTGAGCTAAATGGCTCAGGAGGCATTGGCTAGCACCAGAGCCAGATTTAAATGCAATATATGAGCCAAAGTGTACATCTGGGCATTATACACAGGTGCAGCACTATAAACTTATGGAAATTTGGTGAGTTTTGATCTGAGAAGTGCAGAAAAGATACACAGGTGAGGCACTGCCACACATGCCATAGACTTTTTAATTTCAGAGTTTGGGCTATAAAAATTATTAGAATAATGCAAAGAAGATATTTCAAACATCTTCTTTGTATTTTTCATATACTTTATACAATCAAAACTGTGGTACAGACGTTAGTATGACAGGAAAGGCTCTGCCTCACCTCACCGCACGTCACTGGCTTAGGTTTAGGCACAACCGATGATGTTAGGGTTAGACTGAGGAGGGGGGGTAGTTTTAAGCACCCTCGGGGATGGTTAGGGATAGGCTGCAGATGGGGGAGGGTTAGGCTGCAGGGAGGGGAGGGGTAGCTTTAGGTACCACCAGGGAGGGTTAAGGATGCGGGGTGTGGAGGGTTAGGATTAGGCTGTGGGAAGGAAGGGTTAGGGTTAGAGGGGAAGTGGGGGAGGGTAACTATACTTACCCAACCCCTGTTGGTATGCTGAGCATCGGGATGACGGTGTCGGTCTGTTGACCACCGGCATCCCAAACGCCGGTATCTCATATCACACCCACACGGAGAGGATCTGAGGAGGTGGAGGGATCAGAAGGGATCCTTTTTGCCCTCCAGAACTCCCTGCAATAGGATAGAGCGGGCCTTTGGGAACTAACATCATCTGATAACTAGGTGAATATGCGGTAGCCAGATTGGACCATTATTAATGAATGGGCCAGTTAATTAAATCATGTAGAAACTAGTATTTTCAAATGTGTAACATACCCTCACAGCTTCATGAATAGACCTTCATGAACTGTTTATACACTCCACCATTAGTGACTTCTATGGAGTTCTACGTGGCAGCTGCATTCTGCATTTCTACCACCGGTGACCACTGTTGACTTAAGCGACATTCTAAGTAATTACTTATCCCAGCTGAAGCTCATGGAGCTTATCATTTCCCTTTAGACAGAAGAAAGATGCTTTACTGCCTCCTGTTTTGTGGACTTTATGACATGAAGCATCTCCACTCCAGAAATACCTGCTTATTCTGATCCTGAGTATCATTTTCTTCCACAAACCAGCTCCCTGATCTATAGAATTTTCATTACTGGCAAGTCTGATAATCTAAATTCTCTGCATTATTTGCTACTTAATTGTTATTTAAACCAGGACCTAATGGAATCCTATAGCTGGGTACACACTGGGCGATATATCAATAGAACGGCCAATATATCGCTGGTCCGTAGGCCAGTGTGTACCAACAATGTGTCTGTGAAAGCTGTGAAAGCTGTAATTCACAGACATATCGCATCGGCCCTGCAGCACAGCTGATGACCAATATATCTACATATATATTGGTGCATAGTTGTGTGTGTACGAGCGGTCAGCCGACCACCCATACACATGCTGCAGAGGCCGCTGGTGATTGACAGCTCAACTAGGCAGGCACATGTAACTGCCCGCCCAGTTTGTGATGTCAGTCACGATGGATTGGGCACTGTGTATGCACAAAACACTGCCCGAATCCACCCATAGATATATCCATTGATCTGCAGATATATCTATCAGTGTGTACCCACCTTCACACTGCATGTTTTCATGGTATCCTATGGAATAATTGGTACTACCTGACCTGTGGATCTAATGTGTTAGTCAATATACACACCTGTTTTACAGCTATCTGATCTGGAAAACATGCACTGTTAGTGTTCTATTAGGACCAGATCTGAGTAATAGTGTGCTAAGCAGTATCCTCATTCTGGATTCTGAAGCATTTCCCAGTACTCTGTTAGCAATATTACAGATGTTTCTGAACTGCCTTTTTAACTTGCCATTATTGCAAGTGTTGCTTTTCTTAGATGGTATTCGGATGATGGTGGTCATTTCGAGTTGTTCGCTCGCTGCTATTTTTAGCAGAATTGCTAATAGGCTAAAATCCGGCAGTTCTGCGCATGCGTATGCACCGCAGGGCGCACGCGCTAAGCAATTTCACACAAAACTATGCTATTTTACTCACGGGCGAACAAAGCTTTTCAGTCGCTCTGTTGCTCGGAGAATGATTGACAGGAAGTGGGTGTTTCTGGGTGGTAACTGAGCGTTTTCCGGGAGTGTGCTAAAAAACGCAGGCGTGCCAGCAGAAAACGCAGGAGTGGCTGGAGAAACAGGGGAGTGGCTGGCCGGACGCTGGGCGTGTTTGTGACATCAAACCAGGAACTAAAGGGACTGAGGTGATCGCAATCTAGGAGTAGGTCTGGAGCTACTCAGAAACTGCAAGGAAATACTTAATAGCAGAATTGCTAATCTTTCGTTAGCAATTTTGCTATGCTAAGATACACTCCCAGAGGGCGGCGGCTTTGCGTTTGCATTGCGCTAAAAGTAGCTAGCGAGCGAACAACTCAGAATGACCACCGATAGGTCTACAGTTAAAAGGTTGACACCAAATGGTCGACATACATATGGTCGGCATGATCAAAAGGGTGACAGGTTCAAAAGGTCAACATGGCAATGGTCGACAGCACATAATTGACATGTTTTTTTTTTTTTTTTTTAGGACATTCTTTACCATTCACGTGAGCTACAATTAAGAACGGTAACCTGTCCCGAAACTCGCTCGCCATGCTGGGGGATGTGGTGCGCTGACTGGAGTTCACGTGCTGGAAGAGAAATGTTGGCACCAAAAAACATCAAAGACTCATGTCAACCTTTTCATGAACATTTGATGTCAACCTAGACATTGTTGACCTTCTGACTGTCGACCCTTTGATCCATAACCCTCTTGCATATATGTTATGCTGATAAACCTCCACCATGTTCCGGTGTGGACCTCTTTCACCACATCCATTGATTTCTGCTCTGTTACTAAGGTCTTACAAACACACCACACGCACATCATTTTCTATTTTGTCAGAAGTTCATTGGTAAATCAGCACAATATGTTTTGTATACTTGGAGGAAGCAAGAGCAACCAAATGAAATTCATGCAAACATAGGAGTAAAATGGAGGGGGTTGTGACTGATAGTGATGGTCACATAGGAATTTACCATCACAATAAAACACAGGAGAGCAAACAGATCTATACTGTAGATCTAATAGGGAAAGAGAAGAGAGCAAGTCAAAGGAGAAAGAATGGGAAGCATGCCCGCTCTGATACTGTACTTGTCAATTGCTCCACCCAGCAAAGGAGCCGCTACATGGGTGACTCAACTCTAAATACGGTATCTACAGTCAACCTGCACCTGGTGAACTACCCACTTCCCTACTGTGCTTCCATCAGTGGAAGAGCATGGAGCTCTCTCAGAAGAGGCGAGCACATTTTCTTCCATGTAAGAGCATTACCAAACAAAACATGACATCCATGAGTTTGACAGGGCACACAGCGCTCTATGCCCCAGGGAACCCAGGGGGATGAATCTCGCAATTTCATCTGCCACCTTCATTACAGTACATTTCTAAAAATACTGTGGATGGAAAAGTCCTGGAAAAGGATATAATCAAATGGTTACAAGGCCATGACCTTTAGTGGCTCACTTTACAGCAATAAAGCAATTAGCCCCATCTCTGGACCTTTTTTGTGAGGTTTCCCCTAAAGTTTCACTGCAATCTATACAAAATGTATACTAATTGAATCTTATTAGCTAGTTGGCTATTATTATCATCTTTAATTTATATGATACAAGCGTTCCACAGCGCTGTACATAAGCAAAGTATACACAGGATTAAAGTACAATGTGAACAATGTGATACAGACAGGTGCACAAATGAACATAAATACATAATTATATCATTACAACCTGCAAATTACATAATTGTGAAAACAGAAGAGGGGGGCTACATTCTAAAGGGCTACAGCACATATATGCAATGTAATCCATCATGACTGAACAGGAGCTTCTACTTGGCTATCACAGGAAATGCACTTTTAGCTCCTCAGACCCTATATGATAGGGAAAATAACTTTACAACATTGTGGCACCCCTGCTCCCAGTGAGAGCACTCCATCAAGTCTGGAGAACAATTGGGCGACATACTGAAAGGGCACGTTCAATTTGGCATAGGAGCCGTGCGCACAGCCAACACAAAAAATAATCCCATTCCAGGTAAATGCAGATTACATAAAAAGATTACTTGGAGAACATAAAGACTAAAGCAATGCTAGGGAAAATGCATTCAGCTCTTATTTGTTGGCATCCCGCTTTCATAATGGTGATCATCAATACGTATTGAAGTTGACAGGAAGACTGCCAGGGCCGGTTTAAGGTTTGTGGGAGCCCAAGGGTAACTAACCTGCAGGAGCTTCCAGTTCACATTATGCAACACAGAAGCCTAATTCCCTTATGACACAGTGACCTCACACTGGAGCTGTTGCTATGTGGCCTTAGGCAAACACCCTTTGCCACCCTGTTGTTAATCCTGCACTGGATACTGCTGTCATGTGGGAAGAAGTTATGTGGACATCCTAAAGTTACATTACACATGAGATATTATTGTTCTTTTTCTAACCACAGAAAAGCCAATTGTGCCAGCTTTTCTGTACAAAATGAGAGGACAAGATCAAACAAAGGTTTCCTGAAAGCTAAAATAGCTGTTGCAGGTCAAGTTCACTGATTATGTATTCTACAAGACTGAATCTTGTCATTACATAAAGCAGCAGGGACAAGTCTAGCGTAGTGATGTTGCAAGGTAATCTAAACCAGAAAATAATATGTCTGCTAAAGTTTATAAATTATTGCCAAGTGACCACTTTTGTTTCTTAATACACTTAGAAAAAAGCTAAGAAAAAAGCTATACTACAGAAACTTGAAATATTGTCATGAGATTGGTAAGTGCTTGTTTGTCTATCAACTAAACATTTAGGGGTTTTATTACAAAGATATTCTGTGTTTCTTGAAGCGGGATTTAAAGCAGCGATTTTCTTAAAGACAAACCTTAAAAAAATGTGGCTTTATACCTCATCATAAAAAATCCTCTGAAAATTGCATATTTTTGAATATCAAATGCTTAATATTTGTTGCACTGCTTCTCCACCCTCTGCAAAGCTCCATAGTCCAGTCACATTACATAGAGTGTTTCCCAAATGTAGGTCTAAATGTAATGTGTGGCGCTTTTCAAAGCCCTTATGTCTTTGGCTACAGAATGGAAAAGGGATATTCAATGGAAGTACCGTATGCATGATTTTGCTTTGAATATAAATTCAGTGGCCAATCTTCTAAAGATTTGGCTGCTTTGAAATGCCCCTACTATTATACTGTATTAAGGGGGACATTTACTAAGTAGTGACAAGAGCGGAGAAGTGAGCCAGTGGAGAAATTACTGCATCAACCAATCAGCAGCTCTGTATAATTTTATAGTATGCAAATTATAAATGTTACTTCAGTGCTGATTGATTGCCATGGGCACTTCTCCATTGGCTCACTTCTCCACCCTTATCACTGCTTAGTAAATGTCCCTCTTAGCTCATTATTCCTTAACGCTTCTTAACAGTACAGGTTCTAATGAACACCCTGCTCGAACACAAATAGTTAATTCAAAATGACTCAGGTGTCCATGCTATAGCATGAAAATCCTCTAAAACCTGGACTGTTGGGGTGCTTTGAGGTATAAATGTTTGAGACACACTGACATGGCCCATATGAGTAATATTCAAAAATCTGCCAGTAAATGATTGATTTATGCCATCAAGCATACATGGTTATGAAAAAAAAAACCTGCAGTTTTGCCATCTTAATCATGGGCCTATATGGAAACAGATGACATTACGACATAAATGAGCATTGTGCTGTCCCCACCTACAAAATGTGATGTCATGCTGTCACCATTAAACCAAGATGAACCTGAGTGCCCGGCTGGAACATCCTAAGGACACTCCAGACAGAGAATTTTTAGGCTGCATGGTGCCCTCCCAGCAGACAACTTGCATGTCAACTATGGAAACCAAAAAGAAATCCACATGGAAAAAAGCCCCCATGGAACGTGCGTTATGACACTGTTTTTTTTTTTTTTTCATGTGCAATTTTCCTGTGCGCTTTTTATCACGTGCATTCTTTTCCTGGTTACCATTTGTGATATACGAAAATCCTTTTGTTAATGACATTTATAACAGTGGGGTTTCTTTCAGTGTGGGTTCTTTTCATAGAACCACCAAATACAGATGACAGGGCAGCAACAGTTACCCCCTTGATGCTGTGCCCTGGGTGGCGATGCCACTTGCCTTCTCCTAGTTTCGGCCCTGACCACAATTGCAGTACTGTAATAAAGTACTGTAAGAAACATTTATAAAAATGATCATAAGTACATACCCTTTCTCTATGTATAATACAGAAACATGTACAGATATCTTCCGCTACCTAATGACACTCCATCATGACTTGGGGCTTGCTTCAGAAGTGGAAACAAATCGGCTTGGTGCTGCGTATTCAGTCACAGCGGATCTGAAAAGATATGTTAATTCCGCAGGAGCCTACTTTTGTACAGGGACGCCCGCTGGTGGCTTCTCAAATCTGTCAGTTGCGTCTGATGATGGGCATTGGTCGCATGTCAGGAACATCAGTCAACCATCGGACATCTGAGCAATCCTATGGTTGCTCAGACGCCGAGGCCAGAAATACTGCATCCGAAGATGCAGTCACTAGCTGCGACGGGCCCCCAATATGGTTAGGGCACACATGCGTTTTAGATGCCACTTCCCGTTACCTCCCACAAATGGTCGCTGGCTGTCAATCAGACTGCTACTAAAGCCAAACTATGACCTGTCACAGGTCAATCGCGTTCACCTCTGAATCAGGCCCTTAGCAGAGATTACAATAAATTAGCTATTAGTAACATTATGTAGCACCAGCATATTCCGTTGTGCTTTACAATTTTGGACAAACAGTAATAAAACAAGTCTGGGTAATAACAAGCAGGCATAGATGTAGGAAGCTTACCCTCTATAAGGAAATAGTAATTTGATACACAAGGATAAGTGCACACGTTGCATATTAATTCAGCCAGATTGCAGGTTCTTGAAGGTTGTATGATGCAGTCACACAGGAATGATGCCCTAGGGTCAGGAGGAAGTGAACGTAAAGAAAGAGAACATATGTTATGTGTGGACTGTATAGAAGGGAGGTACTATAATAGGGTAGGACAGATTTTGTAGCTAATTCTGATGCAGTGATGTTACTACTGTGGGTGCAGAGAATGCAGCTGCTATGGAGCCTCTAGGGACCATCGCTCCCCCTGTACCCAGTCATGCACGGATTGGGCCACCGGGATTAATAGTGATACCAATAGAAAAAGAAATGTCCGCACAGAGGGGGATATTCAGTAAGGATTGCAGATTCTGCAATCGCATGCTGGGAGCTGCCCATCACAGGGCAAGGCAACCGAGCATGCTGAATGGCCTGCCCAGCGGCTGCGACCAAAATGTAATTGCGGTTGCAGCAACTGTGGATGACCCCCTGCAGCCACAGCTAGGCTGTGTATGCAGGTGGCCCGCCGCCATTTTCTTGATAGGAGAAGCTGCGTGTGATGTCATACAGCCATCCCAAAAACACTGCAACTGACAATCGATCATATGCTACCAAACACTGGAAAATGGACAAAACCAGTCGTTTATACAAATTGGTTAAATCATGAACAGGTTTTGTCCATTTTCCAGTGTTTGGTAGCAAATGGTCGATTGTCAGTTGCTCTCATCCATTACCAGGTTTTCATTCCAACCACAGATTATCTGCCATATAATTGTTTGTATAGTGTATGCCCAGCTCAAGCGATGCCACCTTAATAACCTCCAGAGTCAGCTGTTAGCAGGGCTGTATTAACGGTCGGTCACATGACCGCATCCCATATTAACAATTAACAGGCTGCCAGACAGCCCATCCGAAACTATGCCTATTCACATCCCCGGGCCACGCCTCCCAAATTTGACTCATCCTTCTGCACTGAACAGTGGCCGAACTTGAGTTCAGTGCATCAGTTGTGCAGCTCCGGGGCCCTGGAGTAAGTAGACTGCATAGGTACTCGCTGAGCACTGACATCATCAGAAGGGATTGCCCAGTACCTTAGACTAGAGCTGTATGTTGTTTCTGGGTATCTGCAACTCATGCCCTGGGACCAGCAGCATCTCTTCCACCAGCAACAAGTTCCGCCCCCTCCTGTCTCCTGTGCAGCAACTCCCATGTGCGTCAGACCTTGGTTGGTGATGGATGTCCACACCTGCAGCCTGTAAACTCCCCCATTTTTTACTGGAGCTGTAAAGATAAGGGATGGAACTGTGGGATCTCTGTGGCCAGATGCTGGCTCTGTGTGAGCAGTTGTTCGGGTGTGCAGGTGTCAGCACTTGATGCTAGTGATAATACAGGGGGGCTGCAGCCCTTAGGAATAGTGTGCACTAGCATTCTATACAACGCACACATTATATTTACTGACTCCTGATGTAGTAATGACATTTCAGCAAATTAATGTCTGAGCAGTCTAGAAAACAAGAGGCTCAAAAACTGCTGCAAGAATTCACAACCAAGGTCCCAGTTATTCGGAATATCCAGACTACCCGCAAATATTAAGGATCCCCTAGATGTACAAAGGAGGGACCATAATAGATATCAGAGTTATCAGCCACATTCCCTCCATTTTGGACAGCAAAGCAGAAGATCCTATAGTTTGTATGAGGGCTACTTAATTGCCAAATTGCTTTGCACCAGTATCTAACGCTATTTTCAGATGGCAGTAGCCATTGTAACCTATGGGTTACAGTCCACAGATTTCGTTGGGAAAGGGATCTGTAGCATTCCTCCCCAGTGACATCCACCTGCCCATGTGACAACAGACGTCAGTATCAGCACTGCAGTGTGTGTGTGTGGGGGGGGGGGGGCAAAAGCAGGTGTGATCACTTTACTTCTTTCTGGATGGGCTTCTTCCAGGGACTCAGAAATCATACATTCTAGTGAACACAAATTCCTCATTGCTGCAAAATCCAGTGATAAGGAATCTTTAATATTGGAGGCTGGCCACAAAAAAAAACAAAAAACTGTATGTCCCGTATGCTGGGTACACACTTAAAGCTATATTTGCAGATCAATTGATCTGCAGATATATCTAAAGCTGGATCGGGCAGTATGCTGTGCATACACATTGCCCGATCCGTCGGGGACTGCCGTCATGAACTGGGCGGGCATTTACACATGCCCGCCCAGTTCAGCTGTCAGTCACTGCCGACTTCTGCAGCTTGTGTATTGGCAGTCGGCTGACCGCCCGTACACACACACCGACGTGCCAATATATCTAACGATATATTTCACAGAACTATCGCTCGTACACACTGGCCAACAGATTCGTGATATATCGCCTGTTCAATAGAACGGCTGATATATCGGCCTGTGTGTACCCAGCCTTAGTCTCCTTTTGTTGCTCATCATTTCCTTCTTTATATGGTAGATATAAATTAGAGATGAGCGGGTTCGGCTCCATGAGAACCGATCAGAGCCCGGATCAGAGCCCGGCTCGGGTTTTCCCGCCTGACTCGGAAACCAGAACGATGCAAAACATCATCATCCCGCTGTCGGATTCTCGTGGGGTTTGGATTCCATATAAGGAGCCGCACGTTGCTGTAATTTTCACTCCAGTCCCGGAGAGTGTAACGAGAGGACGTGTCTCCATCCTCAGTGTCTGTGCGGGTGGGAAACTGGGTTGGCGATTCCAGTGCTGTCTTGTTCTGCTCAGTCCAGTGTAGTGTCGTATGCTGCATCAGTCCAGTCACAGTGGTGCTGTCCTCTGCTGCCATATGTCCAGTGCTGCTGTATAGGTCCAGTGCAGTGGTGCTGTGTTATCCTGCATCAGTACAGTGGTTGTGTCTTGTGCTGCATCAGTCCAGTCACAGTGGTTGTGTCCTCTGCTGCCATATGTCCAGAGCTGCTGTATAAGTCCAGTCCAGTGGTGTTGTGTTGTGCTGCATCAGTCCAGTGGTGGTGTCTTGTGCTGCATCGGTCCAGTCTCAGTGGTCATGTCCTCTGCTGCCATATGTCCAGTGCTGCTGTATAAGTCCAGTCCATTGCAGTGGTGCTGTGTTGTCCTGCATCAGTCCAGTGGTGGTGTCCCTGTGCTGCCGTATAAGTCCAGTGGTGCTGCCATATAAGTCAAGTGGTACTGCCGTATATATGTCCAGTGATGCTGCCGTATATATGTCCAGTGAAACGGCCATATATATCCAGTGAAAGTGCCGTATAAATACAGTGATACTGCCGTATAAATCCAGTCCAGTGGTACAGCCGTATATGTCCAGTGATACTGCTGTATATGTCCAGTGATACTGCCGTATATGTCTTGTGGTACTGCTGTATAAATCCAGTGATACTGCCGTATATGTTCAATGGTACTGTCATATAATTCCAGTGATACTGTCGTATATGTCCAGTGGTACTGCCGTATAGATCCAGTGCTACTGGCGTATAAATCCAGTCAAGTGATACTGCCGTATATGTCCAGTGATACTTCCATATATGTCCAGTGGTACTGCCGTATATGTCCAGTGGTACTGCCGTATAAATCCAGTCCAGTGATATTGCCGTATAAGTCCAGTGATAATGCTGTATATGGTCAGTGGTACTGCCGTATAAATCCAGTGATACTGCCGTATATGTCCAGTAGTACTGCCATATAGTTCCAGTGATACTGCTGTATATGTACAGTGGTACTGCCATATAAATCCAGTGATACTGTCGTATATGTCCAGTGGTACTGACGTATAAATCCAGTGGTACTTGCATATAAATCCTGTGATACTGCCATATAATTCCAGTGATACTGCCGTATAAATCCAGTCCAGTGGTACTGCCATATAAGTCAAGTGGTACTGCTGTATAATTCCAATGGTACTGCCATATAATTCCAGTGATACTGCCGTATAAATCCAGTCTAGTAGTGCTGCCGTATAAGTCCAATGGTACTGCCGTATAATTCCAGTGATACTGCCATATAATTCCAGTGGTACTGGCATACAAATCCAGTGATACTGCCATATAAATCCAGTCCAGTGGTACTGCCATATAAATCCAGTGGTACTGCTATATAATTCTAGTGATACTGCTGTATAATTCCAGTGGTACTGCCGTATAAATCAGAGTCCAGTGGTACTGCCATATAAGTCCAGTGGTACTGCCATATAATTCCAGTGATACTGCCGTATAATTTCAGTAGTACTGCCGTATAAGTCCAGTGGTACTGTCCTGTGCTGTATATTATTTACTCCATTTAAAGGGGTTATTAATATTTAATCCAAATAATTTTTGCAGGATTTGCTATGTGTGGTGAAGAGATACGCTGTCCTGTGCCACATATTGTGTTATATAACTCCAGAAAAATAATGGATAACAAAAATTTGGAGGATAAAATAGGGAAAGATCAAGAACCACTTCCTCCTAGTGCTGTAGCTGCTGCCACTAGTCATGACATAGATGATGAAATGCCATCAACATCGTCTGCCAAGGCCGATGCCCAATGTCATAGTAGAGGGCATGTAAAATCTAAAAAGCCAAAGTTCAGTAAAAAGACCCAAAAAAAATAATTTAAATGGTCTGAGGAGAAATGTAAACTTGCCAATATGACATTTACGACACGGAGTGGCAAGGAATGGCTAAGGACCTGGACTATGTTCAAGACTAGTGGTTCAGCTTCACATGATGATGGAAGCCCTCATCCTCCCGCTAGAAAAATTATAAGGTTAAGCTGGTAAAAGCACAGCAAAGAACTGTGCGTTCTAAGATGGTATCACAAATCCCCAAGGAGAGTCTAAGTGTGTCGGCGGTTGCGATGCCTGACCTTCCCAACACTGGACGGGAAGAGGCAGGAAGGAGCACCCACAGTCCAGTTTCTGATATTCAAATTGAAGATGTCACTGTTGAAGTACACCAGGATGAGCATATGGGTGTTGCTGGTGCTCAGGAGGAAGTTGACGATGAGGATTCTGATGGTGATGTGATTTGTTTAAATCAGGCACCGGGGGAGACAGTTGTTGTCCATGCGATGAATAAGCCCATTGTGATGCCTGGGCAAAATACCAATAAACCCACCTCTTTGGTGTGGAATTATTTCTCCACAAATCCGGACAACAGGTGTCAAGCCATGTGTTGCCTTTGTCAATCCGTAATAAGTAGGGGTAAGGATGTTAACCACCTAGGAACATCCTCCCTTATACGTCACCTGCTACGCATTTATCAGAAGTCAGTGTCAAGTTGTGAAACTTTGGGTAAGAGCGTAAGCAGTCCACTGACACCTAAATCCCTTCTTCCTCTTGTACCCAAGCTCTTGCTAGCCACACCACCAACTCCCTCAACGTAAACTTCCTCCTCAGTCAGGAACTTTAGTAGTCCTGCAGGCCATGTCACTAGCAAGACTGAGGAGTCCTCTCCTAACCAGGATTCCTCTGGAGGATCCTTGAGTGGTACGCCTACTGCTGCTGTTGCTGCGGCTGCTGTTGTTGCTGCTTGGAGTCGATCGTCATCCCAGAGGGGAAGTCGGATGACCACTTGTACTATTTTAAGTAAGCAATTGACTGTCCAACAGTCCTTTGCGAGGTAGATGAAATATGACAGCAGTAACCCTGTTGCAAAGCGGATAACTGAGGCCTTGACAGCTATGTTGGTCTTAGACGTGCATCCGGTATCCGCCATTAGTTCAGTGGGACTTAGAGAATTGATGGAGGTAGTGTGTCTCTGGTACCAAATCCCATCTAGATTCCACTTCACTAGGCAGGTGATACCAAGAATGTACAGACGTCAGACGTCAGAAAAAGTGTCCTCAGTGTCCTAAAAAATGCAGTCGTCATTCAGCCACTGCGTACCGAAGACTGGAGCACCAGCAAACGGTCCTGAACCTGCCAAGCCATCACCTGAAGCAAAAGGTGGTAATGAGGTGGAATTCAACCCTCTATATGCTTCAGAGGATGGAGAAGCAGCAAAAGGCCATTCAAGCCTATACATCCACCTACGATACAGGCAAAGAAGGGGGAATGCACCTGACTCAAGTGCAGTGGAGAATGATTTCCTTCTTGTGCAAGCTTCTCCAACCCTTCAAACTTGCCACACGTGAAGTCAGTTCAGACACTGCCAGCTTAAGTCAGGTCATTCCCTCATCAGGCTTTTGCAGAAGCAGCTGGAGAAATTGAAGGAGGAGCTAAGATAGAGCGATTTTGCAAAGTATATGTGGAGAAGATGATGTTCATCAAAATGAATTATAAATTCCTCCAGGAAGACCTTGACCAGCAATTGCCTCCAGAAAGTACACAGGGACCTGTGATGGTGGATTCCAGTGGGGACGAATTAATACTCTGTGAGGAGGAGGATGTACACACTGAAAGGGGTGAGGAATCGTAGGATGAGGTCAACATCTTGCCTCTGTAGAGCCAGTTTGTGCAAGGAGAGATTGATTGCTTCTTTTTTGGTGGGGGCCCAAACAAACCAGTAATTTCAGCCACAGTCATGTGGCAGATCCTGTTGCACAAATTATTGGTTTGTTAAAGTGTGCATGTCCTGTAAATACAACACAAGGGTGAGTGGGAGGGCCCAAGGACAATTCCATCTTACACCTCTTTTTCTTCTTTGCATCATGTGCTGTTTGGGGACTAGTTTTTTTAAAGTGACACTCTGTTTAACACTGCCATACAACTCCAGGGATACTGCTGTATAAGTCCAGGGGTACTGCCGTATAAGTCCAGTCCAGTGGTGCTGTCTTGTGCTGCATCAGTCCAGTGGTGGTGTCTTGTGCTGCCATAAGTCCAGTGGTGGAGTCCTGTGCTGCATATTATTTACTCCAAATAAAAGGGTTATATACATTACTTATATTATTATCCAAATAATTTTTACAGGGTTTTCCCTATGCGGTGTATGGGTACGCTCGCCTGTGTGGCATATTATTATAATAGCTGCAAATAAAAGTGTTATTATTATCCAAATTAATTTTACAGGCTTTAGCGTGTGTGTATGTGGTTTAGGTGTATGCTCTCCTGTGCCTCCAATATTGTGCTTGTATTACATCTAGGCAAAATCCAGCACGTCCCATGTTGATTGTGCCGCACACTTGTGTCACTTAGCTTAGTCATACAGCTACCTCATTGCACCTCTTTTTCTTCTTTGCATGATGTGCTGTTTGGGGGCTAATTTTTTTAAGTACCATCCTGTCTGCAACTGCAGTGCCACTCCTAGATGGGCCAGGTGTATGTGCTGCACACTTGTGTCTCTTAGCTTAGTCATACACCCAACTTGGTGTAACCTTTTGGCCTAAAAACAATATTGTGAGCTGAGAGGTGTTCAGAATAGACTGGAAATGAGTGGAAATGAATGTTATTGAGGTTAGTCATACAGCTACCTCATTGCACCTCTTTACTTCTTTGCATGATGTGCTGTTTGGGGCCTCGTTTTTGTAAGTGACATCCTGTCTGCAATTGCATTGCCACTCCTAGATGGGCCAGGTGTTTGTGCCGCACACTTGTGTTGCTTAGTTTAGTCATACAGCTACCTCATTGCACCTCTTTTACATCTTTGCATGATGTGCTGTTTGGGGCCTAGTTTTTTTAAGTGCCATTGTGTCTGCAACTGCAGTGCCACTCCTAGATGGGCCAGGTGTTTGTGCCGCACACTTGTGTCGCTTAGCTTAGTCATACAGCTACTTCATTGCACCTCTTTTACTTCTTTGCATGATGTGCTGTTTGGGGACTAGTTTTTTTAAGTGTCATCCTGTCTGCAATTGCATTGCCACTCCTAGATGGGCCAGGTGTTTGTGCCGCACACTTGTGTCGCTTAGCTTAGTCATACAGGTACCTCTTTGCACCTCTTTTACTTCTTTTCATGATGTGCTGTTTGGGGACTAGTTTTTTTAAGTGTCATCCTGTCTGCAATTGCATTGCCACTCCTAGATGGGCCAGGTGTTTGTGCCGCACACTTGTGTCGCTTAGCTTAGTCATACAGGTACCTCTTTGCACCTCTTTTACTTCTTTTCATGATGTGCTGTTTGGGGACTAGTTTTTTTAAGTGCCATTGTGTCTGCAACTGCAGTGCCACTCCTAGATGGGCCAGGTGTTTTTGCTGCACACTTGTGTTGCTTACCTTAGTCATGCACCCACCTTGGTGTAACCTTTTGGCCTAAAAACAATATTGTGAGGTGAGAGGTGTTCAGAATAGACTGGAATTGAGTGGAAATGAATGTTATTGAGATTAATAATACTGTAGGATCAAAATTACCCCCAAAGTCTGTGATTTGAGCTGTTTTTATGTTTTTTTCAAAAATCATCCAGATCCAAAACCAAAACTCGAAAGGGTGGTTTTGGCAAAACCAATCCAGATTTAAAACATGAGCATGGAACCAGAACCAGAACCAAAACACAAAACACGAAAAGTGTACATCTCTAATATAAATAAACCTGTTTTTTTTTTTAAACTTATACCTGTAGATTGCCAACATGGGGGTAAATTTACTAAGATTCGTGTTTTCCCGTTTGAGGTCAAAGTTCAATCACGAATGACATCGAAAGTGTAAATATGCAACTTTTTGAATTGAGTACGACTAATTTACTAAGCTGCCGTATTCTGCATTTTCGGGTTTTCCGATGTCGATGTCATTCGTTTTTTTTGGCAGTGTTTTACGTGAGTGACTTGTAAAACACTGCCGACTTTAATACAATGAATCTCGGACGGATCTGAGAGATCCGTGCTGGGCTTCATTGTGCACTTTGTTAAAAAAATAAAAAAGTTTAAATGTTAAAAAAAAATTGCGTGGGGTCCCCCCTCCTAAGGCAAACCAGCCTCGGGCTCTTTGAGCCGATCCTGGTTGCAGAAATATGGGGAAAAAATGGACAGGGGTTCCCCCATATTTAAGCAACCAGCATCGGGCTCTGCGCCTCGTCCTGGTTCCAAAAATACGGGGGACAAAAAGAGTAGGGGTCCCCCGTATTTTTGAAACCAGCACCGGGCTCCACTAGCTGGACAGATAATGCCACAGCCGGGGGTCACTTTTATACAGTGCCTTGCGGCCGTGGCATCAAATATCCAACTAGTCACCCCTGGCCGGGGTACCCTGGGGGAGTGGGGACCCCTTCAATCAAGGGGTCTCCCCCCCAGCCACCCAAGGGCCAGGGGTGAAGCCCGAGGCTGTCCCCCCCATCCAATAGGCTGCGGATGGGGGGCTGATAGCCTTTGTTAAAAGTGATTGATATTGTTTTTAGTAGCAGTACTACAAGGCCCAGCAAGCCTCCCCCGCAAGCTGGTACTTGGAGAACCACAAGTACCAGCATGCGGCGGAAAAACGGGCCCGCTGGTACCTGTAGTACTACTACTAAAAAAATACCCCAATAAAGACAACACACACACACACCTTGAAAGTATAACTTTAATACATCCATCCGCACCTCCATATACACATTACCTTATGTTCCCACGCAGGTCGGTCCTCTTCTCCAGTAGAATCCATGGTGTACCTGTAGAAAAAATTATACTCACATAATCCAGTGTTTTCGGCTCCTCGGTAAATCCTTTTGTAATCCACGTACTTGAAAAAATAAAAAACGGATACCCGACCACGAACTGAAAGGGGACCCATGTTTTCACATGGGTCCCCTTTCCCCGAATGCCAGAAACTCACTCTGACTGATGTCTAAGTGGGTTTCTTCAGCCAATCAGGGAGCGCTACGTTGTGACACCCTCCTGATCGGCTGTGTGCTCCTGTACTGTATGACAGGCGGCACACGGCAGTGTTACAATGTAGCGCCTATGCGCTCCATTGTTACCAATGGTGGGAACTTTCAGGTCAGCGGTTGACCAAAAGTGACCTCACCGCTGACCCCCGGCCAGGGGTGACTAGTTGGATATTTGATGCCACGGCCGCAAGGCACTGTATAAAAGTGACCCCCGGCTGTGGCATTATCTGTCCAGCTAGTGGAGCCCGGTGCTGGTTTCAAAAATACGGGGGACCCCTACTCTTTTTGTCCCCCGTATTTTTGAAACCAGGACCAGGCGCAGAGCCCGATGCTGGTTGCTTAAATATGGGGGAACCCCTGTCCATTTTTTCCCCATATTTCTGCAACCAGGATCGGCTCAAAGAGCCCGAGGCTGGTTTGCCTTAGGAGGGGGGACCCCACGCAATTTTTTTCCAGAAAATTTATAACATTTCCCCCCGTTCCCACTGAAAAACATGCACGGATCTCATGGATCCGTGCATGCCTATACAAACACGGGATAAAAAAGCAGGTCTGGTTTTTTTTAGCACTTTTTCACGATTTGTATTTTATCACGGCAGTGTTTGGCTATTGTCGGCAGTGTTTGTGTTTTGCACTTTTTAGTAAATTCCCGATTTCTAGCAAATTGCAGGCGTATTTGACCGATGGTGTATTGATTCGTGATTTTTTCCTAGGACTTCCAAAATATTACGAATGCCCTCATCACTGCCGTGATTTTTGCTTAGTAAATTACCGAGATGACACTTTGATGAAAAAACGGCATCTCGGTCAAAATCGGGACCTTAGTAAATATACCCCAAGGTGTTTATATTGTAATGTAGGGTTGATTATTATTATCATTTTCTTTTATTTATATAGAAGCACAAGGTTTCCGCAGCACCTAACAAGCCCTTTGTTAGGTGCTGCGGAAACCTTGTGGTTCTATGTAATTCTATATAATTGCATATAATTCAGCATCGATCGCTGAAGTGCGGAAATCGCTATTCTGCAGTTTCCGCACTTCTACACATGCACGCAAGCTGCTGCGTGCATGCTTGAGGATTTAAACTGCGATCACAGTCTCAGTGATGGCGGGAGGGGGCGGGTCGGTGGTGTGCCCGGACTGGTTGCAAGACGGGCCGCGGTGCACTGCGAGGGGTAAGCAGGAGTGTGTGTCCGGCCCTGGAGAGGTAAGCAGGAGTGTGCATGTGTTCCTCTGTGTGTGTATGTCCGGCTCTGGAGGGGTAAGCAGGAGTGCGTGGGTAAGATTGACATATGTCAGCGAGTGTGAGGTAAAACGTTTCTATTTAACTACTACACTTCATAGTGATATATGGTATAAAATAGTTTGTCAGTGGTTCCCAAACTTTTCTGAATCATGGCAACATAGAGCATCGGAATTTTTATCACGGCACCCCTATTCCAAAAGTTTCTTATTGAGAAACTTAGAAAGAAATATAAAATTAAGTAAATTGTGTTTATATATCATCCTTAGGGTCTATTGTGTGGTGAGGGACAGGATTCACTTCTGTTTGTCCACATAGTGTATGATTGGCAGTCACCAGCACTGGCTTTGTCTATTACACAGGTTCTCAAACTCGGTCCTCAGGACCCCACACGGTGCATGTTTTGCAGGTCTCCTCACAGAATCACAAAATAAATAATTAGCTCCACCTGTGGACCTTTTAAAATGTCAGTGAGTAATTACTACACCTGTGCACCTGCTGGGTTACCTGCAAAACATGCACTGTGTGGGGTCCTGAGGACCGAGTTTGAGAACCTGTGGTCTATTACATTGACCATAAATAATTTGAATTGTTCCTTGACCACCAGTCCAAGGCACCCCTGCAAGTGTCCTGAGGCACCCAGTTTGAGAACCACTGCATTATGTCTTCGGCTGTAGGCTGCAGTGATGTAATTGTATTCAGCTGAATATTACATTGTTGCCATTGCCACTACTGTGGCTGTACTGCTGGCTACAGAGTATGAATTGTGTTCATTTGAAAACTGTCTGCGGGACCACACATTTTTAATAACTTTATGTACTGTGTTGTTTTTTTAGTATCGTTTATACTAACATTTTATATATATACTTCTTGAATCTCTACATAATTGGGTAATAGACCGTCACAATCATGCAGTTTATGTAATGGGCCCTACAAAGATATGAACGATCTCGTTCATTAATGAACAAGATACCGTTCATATCTTTGAGTGTGGAGGCACCAGCGATGAACGATGCGCGGCCCCGCGCTCGTTCATCGCTGGTGCCCCGTCGCTTGTGCATGCAGGCCAATGTGGACGATCTTGTCTATGTTTGCCTGCACTGCTATGGAGCCAGGTGACGGGGGGAGTGACAAAACTTCACTGTCCCGTCACTGCCCCTCTGCCACCGGGTCGCCCGTCTGCCATATCTGTCGTCGGGCAGCTTGGCGGCAGATCGCGCAATGTGTAGGGCCCATTAGAGCCACACCAGTCTGTCTATGTATGGTGAGCTTCCTTTCTATTTTCAATGCATATGTATATATGAGCCACACACCATGTACTTGCTCAGTACCATCAGTCTTACTGTATATGCTGTCACTATCCTGTTTTAAGGTGGTATCCTTATAATCTTGGATCTATAATCTCCCTGGATGTCTTTTTTTTAAAAACATTTCAACAACTTTTCTGGTGTGAAAATAGTTTAATTAAATGCAAAGTCCCTTTGTATTGTCCTCAGCAAGAGATAAACATTCTAAAAGACTCAAAAAATGTAGTTAGTTTGAAGCTATGGGGGCACTATATGTGTGTGTGTCTATGGGGGCAATAAATGACAAAATTTGGGGGTGTTTTTATTCCTACAGTATTATTAACTGCAATAACATTCATTTCCACTCATATCCAGTCTATTTTGAACACCCCACAGCTCACAATATTGTTTTTAGGCCAAAAGGTTACACCAAGGTAGTTGGATGACTAAGCTAAACGACAGAAGTGGGCGGCCCAAACACATGGCACATCTAGGAGTGGCACTGCATTGGCAGACAGGATATCAGTTTTACAAACTATGCTCTAAAGACCACATAATGTAAAGAAAGAGGTGCAAGATGGAATTTTCCTTAGGCCTTTCCACCCACCCTTATGTTGTATATATTAAACAGGACATGCACAGTTTAACAAACCAATCATTTCAGTGACAGGAACCGTCACTTGTGGTTGAAATTATTAATTTGTTTGGACCCCCACAAAAATATATTTGGAAGGACTTCCTCCGTTAAGTAATTACTCTGAGGATGTTGATGATGAGGCGTTAATTAAATTTTAATCTTGTACAATAAATGTAATGTTTTCGTCGCAAATGATGTAACATGGTGGAGGTGCCTAGATGCTAACGTTCCTACCTCTACTAAATTTGGCCTCACAAATGGAGCAGATGCTTTCATAAACATTGTCAGGATTAGGGTAAAAATAATCCCACACCCAAGAGATGGCTTTTTTGGTTTTATGCCCAGGCATCACAATGCCTTTCTTTTTATAATGGTCAACAACTGCAGCCACTATTGGCTGACTTACACAAACAACATCATCATCAACATCCTCACTGTCAGATATACACATATCCCCCTCATCCTGTCCCACTTCCACACATGAATCCTCAATTTGTATTATGTCCTCATCAGATTCATCACCATCTTTACTTGTACTGCTCCCCACATGTGCAGATGGTTCAGAAATGGTGGAAGGAGGTGAAAGAGACTTCCATATGAGGACAATGTGAGAAATGTCAGACTCATACATAGCTGATGTGTACACCCCTAAACGTTCCTCAAGAATGTCTGATGGTTCTGATTCTGAATGTGTAGTTTGTCTTACTGCCTCTGCAGCTAACTTCTCTTTTGATTTTTCTTTCTTTACCACTCTAAAATGAAATGATTTTACATACCCTGACTTAAGCCCTCTATGCCCCTGGGCAACTACCTTTGCAGATGACATTGACTGACTTGCATTGTCAATGTCATGACTAGTGGCATCAGTTTCAGCAGTAGTAATAGCCTCCATTTCTATCAACATAAAGTGGGGTTGACTTTCACCGACAGTGTCGCAACAAATGAGTCAGAAATATATATAGTAATTACACACTGCGGCTGTCTTCACCTTCAGCGTCGCACAAATGAGTCTGAAATTTGTACAATAATTACACACTGCGGTTGACTTGACCGACAGCGTCACGTAAATGAGTCAGAAATGTATATTATAAATTACACACTGCAGTTGACTGCATCGACAGTTTCTCACCAATGAGTCAGAAATGTATATAATAATAATTACACACTGTGGTTGACTTCATTGACAGCATCGGACAAATGAGTCAGAAATGTATATAATAATTACACACTGCAGTTGATTTTACTGACAGCGTCTCACAAATGTATATAATATATTACATGCTGCGGTTGACAGTGCTGCACAAATGAGTAAAATATGTTAAAGTATTTTTTATCTCACACACTGGCGGTTACAGTGTCACACAAATGAATCAGAAATATATATAATAATTACACACTGTGGTTGACTGCACTGACAGTGTCACACAAATGAGTAAAAAATATGTAGAAGTATTTTTTATCTCACACTGGCGGCTACAGTGTGGAACAAATGAGTCAGAAATATATATAATAATTAAACACTGCAGTTGACTTCACCGACAGCATCGCACAATGCGTTTATGAGTAGGAAATAATATACTGTGGTCTGACTGGCAGTGTCACAGTACTTATATACTTAATATATATTTTTTTATAATTTTAGTCTTTTTCTTTTTAGCTTTTATTATTTTCATTTTACACTGGGGCAGAGCCCCTGGATGGACAGACAGATCATCCCTTTCAGATACAGCAGGCAGAGAGAGTGCCCCTTTTTCAGATACAGCAGAGAGACAGAGCACCCCTTTTTCAGATACGGTTGGCAGAGACCCCTTTTTCAGATACAGCAGACAGAGAGAGCACTTCTTTATCAGATACAGCAGACAGAGAGAACACCCCTTTTTCAGAAACAGCAGACAGAGAGAGCATCCCTTTCAGATACCCCTTTTATTTACAACAGACAGAGCACCTATTTCATATACAGAAGCACCCCTATAGATACAGCAGACAGAGCACCCACGCCACGCCAGACACAGTACTGAGATGGACACATCCGTCCAGTACACTCTCAAATGCCAGAGTGAAGATGGCACTGATCACCAGGGACTTATATAGAATCCAAAACCCGCAAGAATCCGACAGCGGGGTGATGAAGTTTTGCATCATTTTGGGATCTGAGGAAGGCAGGAAGTCCCGAGGCGGACTCGGATCCCGGCTCAGATTGGGAAGTTTAGGGGGATCAGTTCCTTGGGAACCAAGCCGGCTTATCCCTAGTGGGAGGGCATTCTACAGAGTATGTGCAGCCTAAAGAAAAGCCTGTAACCGTGAATGTGAGTAGGCAATATGTGTGGATGCGAGAAGTATATCTTGTGCAGAGCGGAGAGGTCGATTTGGGAGGTATTTTGAGATAAATGAAGAGATGTATTTTGGTGTAGTTTGATTAGTAGCATTACTGTATGTTTAAGTAAAAGTACAGTATTTTATATAGAATTCAGTAGAATATAGGTAACCAATGGAGGAACTGACAGCAGATCAGCAGACAATGAACATTTAGCAAGGAAGATCATCCTTGCAGCTGCATTCAAAATGGGTTGTACTGGTGAACTCTGTTTTGGTGGGGAATACCAGTAGAGAGACTATTGTAATAATCAATGAGGGAGATAATGAGTGCATGGATTAGAGTTTTTGCAGTGCCTTGTGTAAGATATAGTCGTATTCTGGATATGTTTTTTATATATACTGTATATAGCAACATGATTTGTAAACAGATTGAATATGGGTAACAAAGGACAGTTCAGAGTCATGGATGACACCTAGGCAGCGAGCTTGCGGGGTAGGGTTGATTGTCGGGTTATCAACAATGATAGAGATATCAGGTTGGTAGCTACTATTATTTGAATAGAGTAAACATTTACTTATAAAAATGTATTGCCAACATATAATACCTATCTAAAAATTAGTGATGAGCGGGTTCGGTTCCTCGAGATCCGAACCCCCCCGAACTTCACCCATTTTACACGGTTCCGAGGCAGACTCGGATCTTCCCGCCTTGCTCGGTTAACCCGAGCGCGCCCGAACGTCATCATCCCGCTGTCGGATTCTCGCAAGATTCATATTCTATATAAGGAGCCACGCGTCACCGCCATTTTCACTTGTGCATTGGAGATGATAGCGAGAGGACATGCAGCGTTCTCTCAGTTTCTGTGTTCAGTGTGCTGCCAATATCTGTGCTCAGTGTGCTGAAAATATCTGTGCTCAGTGTGCTTGCAAATATCTGTGCTCAGTGTGCTGAAAATATCTACGTTCTCTGCCTGAAAAATGCTCCACATCTGTGCTGCATTGTAGTATATAGAAGGAGGACAGTGCAGAATTTTGCTGACCACCAGTATTATATAGCAGTACGGTACAGTAGTCCACTGCTCTACCTACCTCTGTGTCGTCAAGTATACTATCCATCCATACCTGTGCTGCATTTTAGTTGTGCGCTGTATATATAGTAGGAGGACAGTGCAGAATTTTGCTGACCACCAGTATATATATAGCAGTATGGTACAGTAGTCCACTGCTCTACCTACTTTTGTGTCGTCAAGTATACTATCTATCCATACCTGTGCTGCATTTTAGTTGTATGCAGTATATAAAGTAGGAGGACAGTGTAGAATTTTGCTGACCACCAGTATATATATAGCAGTATGGTACAGTAGTCCACTGCTCTACCTACCTCTGTGTCTTCAAGTATACTATCCATCCATACCTTTGCTGCATTTTAGTTGTGCACAGTATATATAGTAGGAGGACAGTGCAGAATTTTGATGACCACCAGTATATATATATAGCAGTACGGTACAGTAGTCCACTGCTCTACCTACCTCTGTGTCGTCAAGAATACTATCCATCCATACCTTTGCTGCATTTTAGTTGTGCGCAGTATATATAGTAGGAGGACAGTGCAGAATTTTGCTGACCACCAGTATATATATAGCAGTACGGTACAGTAGTCCACTGCTCTACCTACCTCTGTGTCGTCAAGTATACTATCCATCCATACCTGTGCTGCATTTTAGTTGTGCGCAGTATATATAGTAGGAGGACAGTGCAAAATTTTGCTGACCACCAGTATATATATAGCAGTACGGTACAGTAGTCCACTGCTCTACCTACCTCTGTGTCGTCAAGTATACTATCCATCCATACCTGTGCTGCATTTTAGTTGTGCGCAGTATATATAGTAGGAGGACAGTGCAGAATTTTGCTGACCACCAGTATATATATAGCAGTACGGTACAATAGTTCACTGCTCTACCTACCTCTGTGTCATCAAGTATACTATCCATCCATACCTGTGCTGCATTTTAGTTGTGCGCAGTATATATACTAGGAGGACAGTGCAGAATTTTGCTGACCACCAGTATATATATAGCAGTACGGTACAGTAGTCCACTGCTCTACCTATCTCTGTGTCGTCAAGTATACTATCCATCCATACCTGTGCTGCATTTTAGTTGTGCGCAGTATATATAGTAGGAGGACAGTGCAAAATTTTGCTGACCACAAGTATATATATAGCAGTACGGTACAGTAGTCCACTGCTCTACCACTGTGTCGTCAAGTATACTATGCATCCATACCTGTGCTGCATTTTAGTTGTGCGCAGTATATAGTAGGAGGGGACAGTGCAGAATGTTGCTGTGACCACCAGTATATATATATATATATATAGCAGTACGGTACAGTAGTCCACTGCTCTACCTCTGTGTCGTCAAGTATACTACAAAAGTTCAGTAAAATGACCCAAAAATCAAAATTAAAAGCGTCTGATGAGAAGCATAAACTTGCCAATATGCCATTTACGACACGGAGTGGCAAGGAATGGCTGAGGCCCTGGCCTATGTTCATGGCTAGTGGTTCAGATTCACATGAGGATGGAAGCACTCATCCTCTCGCTAGAAAACTGCAGTGCCACTCCTAGATGGGCCAGGTGTTTGTGTCGGCCACTTGGGTCGCTTAGCTTAGTCACACAGCTACCTCATTGCACCTCTTTTTTTTTCTTTGCATCATGTGCTGTTTGGGGACTATTTTTTAAATCTGCCATCCTGTCTGACACTGCAGTGCCACTCCTAGATGGGCCAGGTGTTTGTGTCGGCCACTTGGGTCGCTTAGCTTAGCCATCCAGCGACCTTGGTGCACCTCTTTTTTTCTTTGCATCATGTGCTGTTTGGGGACTATTTTTTTGAAGTGCCATCCTATCTGACACTGCAGTGCCACTCCTAGATGGGCCAGGTGTTTGTGTCGGCCACTTGGTTCACTTAGCTTAGTCACACAGTGACCTCGGTGCAAATTTTAGGACTAAAAATAATATTGTGAGGTGTGAGGTGTTCAGAATAGACTGGAAATTAGTGGAAATTATGGTTATTGAGGTTAATAATACTATGGGATCAAAATGACCACCAAATTCTATGATTTAAGCTGTTTTTGAGGGTTTTTGTAAAAAAACACCCGAATCCAAAACACACCCGAATCCGACAAAAAATTTTCAGGGAAGTTTTGCCAAAACACGTCCGAATCCAAAACACGGCCGCGGAACAGAATCCAAAACCAAAACACAAAACCCGAAAAATTTCCGGTGCACATCAATACTAAAAATATATATTATAGAAATACAATATGTTTAGAAAATTATTAGATATCAAAATATATTGCATTTTATGAATAGCTTTTTCCAAAGGGAAACTGGAATAGTAATCAGACAATATATATTAGTCATCACTGATCCAGAGGCTCTTTGTGCATCCACATTGCTAACATTACTGGTAGATAAATAACTGCTGACAACGTGCGCACGTGCTTGTGGAGAGGAATTTATCCAAATTACAAAGTGTCAGGAAAAAATAATCTCACAGGTTATTCAACAAAATGTTAAAAGCTGATCTGGAATGAACACAGATAAGCAGTAAATACATGCATGGTATTTCTGTGTCACTGAAGACTTTCCAATATATGTTCACCCAGCGCTGGACTGGTGCTCTGCTGAGGGATCTACGCATTACATGTGGTGCATAAGCTGTTCTTGAATCTTGCTATCCAAATAATGAGTATTTTGGGATAGAAATAAGCCATCTGGCTGACAAATACTGGTGCATTGTTTTCAGAAACCTGGGCACTGCTAGTGTGCAGTTGTAAGTCAAGGATGCTGAGTCGGATTATTCACAGCCATTTTTATTATTGTGTACTTATGCTTTTATTGCCATTGACTGCTTCATGGGAAGGGTAAAACATCCCTCTTGTGGTTCTCTAGCCACTTATATAGCCACATCCAATCAAAGTAAATTTTCCAAGATGGAGGCATTATTCCACTGATTAAACCGTCAATAACAATGAGATGCATAAGGAAACAAATAGAGATAGTTGTGAATCCTCACATCAGATAATGGATGATTGACGATGGGGATGGGGCAGCTAATGATAAGTGAGGGAAAAGAGAGCAGAACTAAACAAAGGATGAGTGATAGACTGCGAATAAAAAATGAATGACTGGCAAGAGGGTTTGCAGAAAATATCACTGTCTGAGAGGTGCAGACTAACAATAAAAGTCAGCCAAAATGGGTTACTGACTACAAACGTGTTCTAGAAGCAGAGATCAGACATGGGGATAGACAATATACTGTATGCTAGACAACAGTCAGATACAGGGTGCTAGAGAAGATGGGTACAGACAAAAGGTGGATAGAGATGAGAGAGCCAGTGAACATGCTAGGTTTGAAGTGTATATCTATGAATAGTCAATAGTAAGGAGGTGGGATGTGAAGAAGAGGCATCGTTCTGATTTTGCACCAGGCCCAGTAGGCGTTAGTTAGTGACAAAACAGGAGTTCCTAATTTAATTCAGCTCTCATGGAAAATAGAAAACCGCCCATAAGATATTGTTTAAATGTAAACATTATACAGTACTATAGTGAGGATACATTTACTGAAAACATATTTACTAGCAGACATTTTATCTCATAGGTCTGTGAATTTATCGCATCAAATGATGTGACATGTAGCAGCCATCTGGGAAATGCTGACATGCTCTTCGAAACTAATTCAAGTTAATTTGCACATCATGATTACTGCAATATTGAGTTATAGTGCAGTGGAAACTATGTTTTGTTTTTCTTTTGGATTTGATTTAAGCTTCCCAAACTCACCAATCATGTCTTATGAATAACCGTGTTGCATTGTTTGACCCCGAAGGGCAGGAAATCATGCTTGCATTGCAATCTGTTTGGCCAGTGGTATGTGCCCAAATGAATGAAGTATACGTCTAAACTGCCCACATCTCTACTCCAGCATTTCATACTGTAAAACCACATGTAGCAAACTCTGACATATAGTACTGAATCACCACTAACCCCCAAACCAAAATAATGTCATCTAACACTTCACCTGGAGCATATTATGCAATATGTGAATTAAGTTACAGTATGTGACACTAAATATACAGTATATACAGTATGAACAGGTATTCTGTAGGTGTTTCCATTGCCGGAATTATACATTAACATCATCATTCACATCATCACATTTAACACATCATTCATATTTTAACATCATCAGTCACCCTTTTAATCATCACTTAAAAAAACAGGTTGCTTAAGCATAACGTTAGCAGTAGGTTAGGCAGAATATCCAACAGAGAGAGATAAGTTAACTCTTAGTGCTCATCAGTACTTACTGTCATGCTCAGAAAGAACATCAATATAAATGAGATAATGCACTTTACAACATGTCCTTCTTCTATGTAGTGTGAACCCATTATTACTTTACATGAGTGTTGAAGGCACAGTAATGCAGGGAGGCCTCTCGTGGGTGACAGGTATCAAACCTTCGAGAGAGAAAGTGGAGAAGTTGCCCATAAACCAATCAGATTCTGTTATTTTACAGGCTGCACTAGATAAATAATGTAAGCTGATTGGTTGGTACTGTATGGGCAACTTCTCCCACTTTATATCTCTCGTACTTTTGATAAGTCTTCTCCATGGTATCAGTACTATCCAGCCCATCTCTGCATCATCCCAACACTATCTCTACATATAAAATTCCAGTTATAATAAACTTTTATGGGTCTTCTAGGCTGGAGAATGTAAGACTATGAGGGACTATTTGTACATATCTAGGGTCAGTCAGCGGAAAGGTACAGTAAGAAGATACTTTTTTTTTAGAAGTTCATGTATAAATGTATTAACTGGATTATCTGGAAGTTGCAGCTTCTGCAAAGCATATGTTATCTGCACTAATTGTATTCACTAAGCAGGATTTTAAAACACTCCCAAGCTGTTTCACTATTTCAGAGTGCTATAGATGGATAGATACCACTATTACCAGGAGTTAACCGGCAGCCATACTTTACTCCTAGGCAGGCTCATGCATCTTGATAAACTTATTTGCAATTGGTAGCTGAAGAAAGTACATTTCCCAGCAGACTGAGCTGTAAAGATCTATAGGAGAACATTTGTTATGTGAGGTGTGGCCATTAAATAATGAGACTGATGCTATGATTTATTCATAATTATATTAAATACATTTTAACTCTGTTCCCCTTCTATGTACTCCCCTTCTGCATCTACAGTACTTATCTCTGCATTCTAATTTTTCACCTTTGCTCATTAGCTGTCAGCTATCTCAACATCTCTGAGTCCGTTGTTTTCTTTACCTCAGTAGCTGAAGCAAAACGGGTTCCATTGAGTACAGATCTGACTTTAGGGAAAAGAAAGAAGTCAATGGTGATAGGTCTGGCAAAAACGGGGGGTGTTCTAGCACGCTGCAGTGCAAACTGTTGGACAAAACTGCTTCACAGAGAGAAGAGCTGTGTGAGCTGGTACGTTGTCCTGATGGAGGATGAAACCATTTTTCTACAACTCTGGCCTCTTTCTTCTGATTCTTTCCCACAAAGTTTCTAGAATTTTTTTGCAGTAATGTCGAGTCATTGTTGCACCTTCTGGTACCTAATCTGCCAAATAACACCCTTTATATCATAGAAAACAAATAACATGGCTTCAAATTTGGATTTGCTTTGTTGTGCATTGTTCATTCTTGGTGATGATGGTGTTTTCCAGTGCATGCACTAGCGTTTTGTCTCAGAATTGTACTGGAAGATCCATGTTTGGGCGATTGCCCATGATGCACAGGACAGCTACACAAATTCAAACAACATACTTCTTATAAATACCAAGATTTCAGTGGGTCTTAAGTTATTGGGTAAGGCATTGCTACTAAGCAATTACGTTTTCATATAACAACAATTTCTTAACAGACCAGTTTAAAAGAAAAAAAAAGAAAAAGTGTGTGATGAACTTTATGTTCACTTTCTGGAGAATCACCTGTTTCATCATAGGTAATAACTTAAAAAATGCAAATTTGCTGAATTTGTTCAAACCTGTCTGTACAAATTTGCTTTCAGGTTTTCTTTCTGCTTGGCAGTGTGAAGTCTTGGAACAATCTTAGCACAAACTTTTGTCATGTTAAGATCTTGATGCAAAACTTGCCTAACAGTGTCTATGTTGATGTTTACCATTTATTCTATTATTCAGATGCTGAGTCAACATCAATTCAAACAATTTCTCAATTTTTTCCACATTTTCATTTGTTTTTGATGTGCAAAGCCTTCCAGGACATTCAGCATTTTCTTTTGTGCCACTCAAACACCATGCACGTGACATACAATCTGCCCCATAAGCCTCAGCATATGGAAAGATTTGGTGGGTGTTTTGTTCAATTTAACAAAAAATGTTAAGTTAACACGGTGCTCTACTTTTGTACTAAGCATTTTTACCATGCACGTGAAAAAAACACAACTTCTTCGATCGCTGTGTGACAGCAAACTATCTGTGTGAGAGGGGTGAAACATGCAAAACTGTTTTTTGGGATAGTCCAAGGTCAATGTTCCCCCAATCTCTTTTAACGCAGTATGGTTTATTTTCTACAAGTACAGTCTTGTTATTTAAGAGCCAACCCAGAGATGCCATGAGTGTTAGTCTCGATAGCTGGGTGTACTGCATAATGTGAAATAGATTTTTTTTTTAAAAGATCCCAAAAGCTTGTTACTGTACAGTACCTTAGTTATATGGTACTGTTTAATAGATCAGGAATGAGGTCATATTAAAAATAACTGCACCTTTGAAACATGTAACTAGTCATCCACTACCCAACAATAAATATAGTGAGCAATCAAAGCTTATTATTGATTAGATGCTATGGGTCAATACACATGTATATTTTAGTAACCAGCAACTACTGGGCCTCATTGAGTAATGCCTTGGTTCTAAACTGGTGTGTAGAGTTGGCTCGTCCAGCACATATGAAGGTGCAGATATCTTTCAACTCTTCGGAGACAGTGACGTACAGTCAGTTGAGGCAGTTTTTAATATAAAAATGATATGAAAAATACCATGAAGATCTTAGAAAATAGGATTTTAATTACTTACCGGTAAATCCTTTTCTCGTAGTCCGTAGAGGATGCTGGAGTCCACATTAGTACCATGGGGTATAAATGGGTCCACTACGAGCCAGTGGCACTTTAAGAGTTTAATAGTGTGGGCTGGCTCCTCCCTCTATACCCCTCATACCAGACAGTCTAGAAACTGTGCCCGAGGAGACGGACATACTTCGAGAGAAGGATTTTGCACAGATAGTGGCGAGATTCACACCAGCTCACACAAACAAGGCAAACCAAGCTAACTAGCTTCAAAACTCAGAAACAGCTGAATAACATTACTGAACCAAGTAATAATGCAGTACTTAACTAAGAACAGAGCAGTACTGACCAAGTAACCACTGCAGGATAACGAAGCGCTGGGCGGGCGCCCAGCATCCTCTACGGACTATGAGAAAAGGATTTACCGGTAGGTAATTAAAATCCTATTTTCGCTTACATCCTAGAGCAGGGCTGGCCAAACCGATCCTCGAGATCTACCAACAGTTCATGTTTTCCAGGCCTCCTGGAAAACTGTAGAATTGTCAGTTAGGAATGAATGCAGCACATCTTAATTAGTAATGACTACACCTGTGCATCAGCTAGGTGGTCTGGAAAATGTGAACTGTTGGTAGAACTCGAGGACTGGTTTGGCCAGCCCTGTCATAGAGGATGCTGGGGTCCACATTAGTACCATGGGGATGTACCAAAGCTCACAGAATGTGAGGTATAGCGCGGAAGCTCCTGCAGAACCGATTGACCAAACTTTAGGTCCTCAGAGGCCAAAGTATCGAACTTGTAGAACTTAGCAAATGTGTTTGAAGCTGACCAAGTGGCCACTTGGCAAAGCTGTAAAGCTGAGACACCCCGGGCAGCCGCCCAGGAAGAACCCACCTTACGAGTAGAGTGGGCCTTAACAGATTTTGGACATGGCAATCCTGCCGTAGAATACGCATGCTGGATAGTGAACCTGATCCAGCGAGAAATCGTCTGCTTAGAAGCAGGACACACAATTTTCTTGGGATCATACAGGACAAACAGAGAGTCCGATTTTCTGTGACGAGCAGTCCTCTTCACATAGATTTTCAGAGTCCTTACAACATCCAAGGACTTTGATGAAATTGAGGAGTCAGTAGCACCTGGCACCACATTAGGTTGGTTGATATGAAAAGTCAACACAACCTTCGGAAGGAACTGTTGACATGTCCGGAGCTCAGTTCTATCTTCATGGAAGATCAAGTATGGGCTTTTACAGGACAAAGCCCCCAACTCCGACACACGTCTAGCAGAAGCTAAGGCCAACAAAGTGACAGCCTTCCATGTGAGAAACTTGACCTCAACCTCGTGTAGAGACTCAAATAAATCCGATTGGAGTAACTGCAACACCACGTTAAGATCCCAGGGTGCCGTAGGTGGCACAAAAGGAGGCTGGATGTACAGAACCCCCTTCAAAAAGGTCTGAACCTCAGGGAGGGCAGCCAATTGTTTCTGGAAGAAAATGGATAAGGCCAAAATCTGGACCTTTACGGATCCTAACCTCAGGCCCATATCCACCCCTGCTTGCAGGAAGAGGAGAAACCGTCCTAGTTGAAACTCCACCGTAGGAAACTTACTGTATTCACACCAAGATACATACTTTTTCCAAATGCGATGGTAATGTTTAGACGTTACTCCTTTCCTAGCCTGTATCAAGGTAGGAATGACTTTGTTCGGAATGCCCTACAGAGCTAATATCTGGCGTTCAACCTCCATACCGTCAAACGTAGCCACGGTAAGTCTTGATAAGCGAATGGCCCCTGTTGCAACAGGTCCTCCTGAAGAGGAAGAGGCCTCGAATCCTCCAGCAGTAGATCCAGAAGATCCGCATACCAAGCCCGTCTTGGCCAGTCCGGAGCAATGAGGATTGCCTGAACTCTTGTTCTCCTTACGAGTTTTAGAACTATTGGAATGAGTGGAAGTGGAGGAAACACGTACACCAACTGGAACACCCACAGAGACACCAGGGCAT
Source organism: Pseudophryne corroboree (assembly GCF_028390025.1). Classification (NCBI taxonomy): domain Eukaryota; kingdom Metazoa; phylum Chordata; class Amphibia; order Anura; family Myobatrachidae; genus Pseudophryne; species Pseudophryne corroboree. The sequence goes on along the minus strand of NC_086447.1, from coordinate 310,874,846 downwards.
CCACTGCCATGGCTTGCGGGTCCCTCGACCTGGAACAATACCTCCGAAGCTTCTTGTTGAGATAGGAGGCCAACATGTCTATTTGAGGTACACCCCAAAGATCTGTCACCTCTGTGAACACCTCCGGAGGGAGGCCCCATTCTTCTGGATGGAGATCGTGTCTGCTGAGGAAGTCTGCTTCCCAGTTGTCTACTCCCGAAATGAAGATTGCTGACAGCGCCAACGCATGTTTTTCTACCCAGAGGACGATTCTTGTTACCTCTGACATTGCAGCTCTGCTCTTCGTTCCGCCCTGTCGGTTTATGTAGGCCACCATCGTTACATTGTCCGACTGCACTTGATTGGCTCGATCTTGCAGAAAATGTAACGCTTGGAGAAGACCATTGTAGGCGGCTCTTAGTTCCAGAATGTTTATTGGAAGACTGTACTCCAGACTTGACCACCTTCCTTGGAAGGTTACCCCCTGAGTGACAGCGCCCCAGCCCCGGAGACTTGCATCCGTGGTTAGAAGGATCCAGTCCTGACTCCTGAACCTGTGGCCCTCCAGAAGGTGAGGTAGTTGCAGCCACCAGAGGAGTGAAATCCTGGCTTTCAGCGACAGACGTATTCTCAGGTGCATGTGTAGATGAGATCCCAACCACTTGTCCAGGAAATCCAGCTGGAAGGACCAAGCATGAAACCTTCCATACTGCAGAGCCTCATAAGAAGCAACTATCTTCCCCAGAAGGTGAATGCACTGATGAACAGATACCTGGGCTGACTTCAGGACCTCCCGGACCATTGTTCAAATTACCAATGCTTTCTCCTCCTGCAGAAACACCCCCTGCACTTCCATGTCAAGGATCATTCACAGAAAAGACAATCTCCTTGTCGGCTCCAAATGTGATTTTGGAAGGTTCAGGATCCAACCGTGTTCCCTGAGCAGTTGAGTCGTGAGAGCAATGGACTGCAACAACTTCTCACTGGACGATGCCTTTATCAGCATATAGTCCAGATATGGAATGATGTTCACTCCCTGCCTGCAGAGAACCATCATCTCTGCCATCACCTTGGTGAACACCCTTGGTGCCGGGAGCCTGGAACTGATAGTGACTGTCTAACAGTGCGCATCTGAGATAAGCCTGATGTGGCGGCCAGATCTGAATGTGGAGGTACGCATCCTTGATATCCAGGGATACCAGAAACTCCCCATCCTCTAGACCTGAGATCAACGCTCTCAGAGACTCCATTTTGAATTTGAACTCCCTCAGATAAGGGTTTAACGATTTCAAGTTCAAAACGGTCTGACCGAACCATCCGGTTTCGGTACCACGAAAAGGTTTGAATAGTACCCCTTGTTTTGCATATGAGGCGGAACTGGGACAATGACCTGTGACTTTACCAATTTTTCGATGGCTTCCTGTAGGATAGCCCTGTCTGTAAGCAAAGCTGGCAAGCCTGATTTGAAGAATCGGTGAGGCGGGAATTCTTGAAACTCCAGTCTGTACCTCTGGGACACAATATCCTGTACCCAGGGATCCAGGCCGGACGACCCCCAGACGTGGCCCCCACCAGCCCATCTTCCAGGCTGTGCGGTCCACCGTCATGCTGAGGATTTAGAAGTACCAGAAGCAGATCTCTGGTCCTGGGAACCTGCAGTGGTAGGTTTTTTGGATTTTGCACGACCTCCTCTAAAGAAGGTGTTAGAAGGCTTGGCCTTTTTTGTCCTAGCTGTCCAAAAGGACTGCGATGTAGATGGAGAAAAGGGTTTCTTCGTACCAGGCGCAGCTGAGGGAAGAAAAGGTGACTTAATCGTGGTTGCTGTGGAAATCCACGCATCCAGCGCTTCCCCAAATAGAACCTGACCTGTGTATGGTAGGTTCTCCACACTTCTCCTGGATTCCGCGTCGGCAGACCAGTGACGTAGCCAGAGTCCCCTGCAAGCTGAGACAGACATGGAAGATATCCGTGCATTCAGCGTACCCAGGTCCTTCATGGATTCCACCATGAATCCCGCAGAATCCTGTATGTTACGTAAAACAGTTCAATGTCACTTCTATCCAATGTATCCAAACCCTCTAGTATCGTGCCTGACCACTGTACTATAGCTTTAGAGATCGAAGCACAGGCAATAGTAGGCCTTAACGCCACACCTGAAGCAGTGTAAATGGACTTGAGTGTAGTGCCAATTTTACGCTCAGCCGGTTCTTTCAATGGGGTAGAAGGCGGGACAGGCAAAACCACCTTTTTTGACAGTCTGGAGACAGACGCGTCGACTATGGGTGGGGTCTCCCAACTTTTCCTATCCTCTTCAGCGAAAAGAAAAGCAATCAGAACCCTTTTGGGGATCTGGAATTTTTTCTCTGGATTTTCCCAGGATTTAACAAATATGGCGTTTTATTCTTTAGACGCAGGAAAGGTTAGCGAGTCTACCTAATTGTCTGTGAAGTAAGCCTCCTCAACCTGCACTGGTGAAGTGTCTGTAATATTCAACACATCTCTGATGGCTTCAATCATTAGCTGCACCCCTTTGCAAGGGATGTCGCCCCCCTCAGCGTATCCCCATCACTGTCTGCAGTGTCAGAATCGGTATCCGTGGCGGCTTGCATAATCTGGGCAAGTGCATGCTTCTGTGGATACAAACTAGAAGATTTTGCAGGGAGAGGAATAGAACCTGACCAACCCGCCATCTGTTTTAACACCTGAGTTTCAGTCTCAGTATGGGCCACGCTAGTAGATATCTGAGATATCATTCCCTTAATACTAGTCAGCCATTCTGGCTCAGTAACAGGTATCTGAGAAAACACATTGCATTCCTGGGTACATGGAATGGACTCCTCATGAAAAGAATCGTCCTCTGCAGCATAAGATACATAGGGGCAGATTTATTAAGCCTGGTGAAGTGATAAAGTGGAAGGTGATAACATACCAGCCAGTCGGCACCTAACTGTCTTTTTTCAAACCCAGCCTGTAACATGGAAGTTAGGAGCCGATTGGCTGGTGTGTTATCACCTTCCACTTTATCACTTCACCAGGCTTAATAAATCTGCCCCCAAGTCCCTGGACATTGTTATGTGAGAAAACATATACCCCCACACACACACAGGAAAATGTCAGACACAGTTTCCTCGCAGATCGTTCAGAGAAGCACAGAGCTTGGAGCCAGCACACACACAGCGCTACCCTAGGCAGGGATAATACCACTACCAAGCGCTGCCTGTGTAGCTTAATAGACTACACAGTAAATACACAGCCTCCCACCCTTCTACAACCCTCTGGTACAATACAGGATAGCTGGAGTTGCTTGGAGAGACAGCTCTCCCTGTCTGCGTCTCTGTACAGGCAAGAAAATGGCACTGAACGCTGCTGGGTCCGCTCTGAGGAGAAGCTCCGCCCTCTGAACATGGCGCTGCTTCCCGCACTTTGGAAGATTATACTGGCCTGAGGATTGATGCTGGCAGCGCTACCGAGGTCCCTGACAGGCTGAGTGACCAGTGTAGGGCATAGGCGCTGGCTCAGGGCGCACCTCATAGCACCGCACTGTGTACCGCTGAGCCTCTGGAGGGCAGTTAGTACTGCGGTCCCACCCTGTTGCCGCTATCTTCGCACCGGCTCCCCGCATGCTAGGGGAGCTGGTGACTCACTTTCCACCGACATCTTCTGGCTCTGTTAGGGGGTGGCGGTGTGCTGCTGGGGTGAGCAGTCGCCTGGGGGAGGCTAACGATCTATCCCCTCAGGAGCTCAGTGTCCTGTCAGCGAAGATAGTGACTCTCACCCTGTAGGGTAGGACACTACTCACCCCCTAAGTCCCACGAAGCAGGGAGGCAGTTGCCAGCAGCCTCCCTGTGCCTAACTTTACTCTAGAAAACATTAAATCTAAAGAAGCTCTAGGAGCTCCCCTAGCTGTGACCGGCTCCTCCGGGCACATTTTCCAAAGTGACTCTGGTGGGGGGGGGGGGGGGGGGGGCGAAGAGGGAGGAGCCAGCCCACACTATTAAACTCTTAAAGTGCCAATGGCTCCTAGTGGACTTATATATACCATATATACCCCATGGTACTAATGTGGACCCCAGCATCCTCTAGGATGTAAGAGAAATACCTTCTTTGCATTATTCTAATAATTTTTATAGTCAAAATTTTGGAGTATACTGGCCTATGACAGATGAGCAGTGGCGTAACTACTGCCCCCGCAGTCCTCGCGGTGGCTTGGGGGCGAGGGGCTGCGGGGGCGCCACTGATTTACAGCAGACTGACATGCGGACGAGCGTCCGCATGTCAGTCTGCAGTCTCCTTCCCTCCGCCGCTTTTTGGAGGGACACGGAGGGCACAGCGCGCCTCCCTGTGTCCCTCCTGCTGCATCATCTCCGGCGGCCGCGGGTCTAATAGGGGGAAGTGCCGTCCATGAGCTCTAATTGGCTCACGAACCGGCACTTCCCCCTATTAGACCCGCGGCCGCCGGAGATGATGCAGCAGGAGGGACACAGGAGAGACGAGCTGTGCCCTCCGTGTCCCTCCAAAAAGCGACGGTGGGGGGGGGGGTAAATATCTGGCACTGGGGGCATATATGGCATGGGGGGGGGGGCATTTCTGGCACTGGGGGCATATCTGGCACTGGGGGGGGGGATATCTGGCACTGGGGCATATATGGCACTGGGAGGGAATAACTGGCACTGGGGGCATATATGGCACTGGGGGGGGGATATCTGGCACTGGGGGCATATATGGCACGGGGGCATATATGGCACTGGGGGGAATATCTGGCACTGGGGGCATATATGGCACTGGGGGGGGGATATCTGGCACTGGGGCATATATGGCACTGGGGGGAATATCTGGCACTGGGGGGGGGGATATCTGGCACTGGGGCATATATGGCACTGGGGGGAATATCTGGCACTGGGGGGAATATCTGGCACTGGGGGGGGATATCTGGCACTGGGGCATATATGGCACTTGGGGCATATATGGCACTGGGGGGGAATATCTGGCACTGGGGGCATATATGGCACGGGGGGAATATCTGGCACTGGGGGGGAATATCTGGCACTGGGGGCATATATGGCACGGGCGGAATATCTGGCACTGGGGGGGAATATCTGGCACTGGGGGCATATATGGCACTGGGGGCATATTTGGCACTGGGGGGGAATATATGGCACTGGGGGCATATCTGGCACTGGGGGCATATGTGGCACTGGGGGGGAATATCTGTCACTGGGGGCATATGTGGCACTGGGGGGGTATATGTGTACCTGGCACATGGGGGGGACGACTATATTTGGCACTGGGGCATGTAAGTACCTGGCACCGTGGGGGAATATCTGGCACTGGGGACATATGTGGCACTGGGAGCACAGCCCTAGCAACAAGGACTACCTCCTAGCAACGAGCATGACACCCAGTGCATGAAACACCTGGCAACGAGCATGACACCCAGTGCATGAAACACCTGGCAACGAGCATGACACCCAGTGCATGAAACCCCTGGCAACGAGCATGACACCCTGAGCATGAAAACCCCTGGCACCGTGCATGGAACCAAGAGCATGAAACCCCTGGCAACGAGCATGACACCCAGTGCATGAAACCCCTGACAACGAGCAGGTAATTGAAAAGTAATTAGAAGCCTTACTGTAGGACTTAATGTGTAATGGGCATTACGGTGTGTGGCATAATGTATCACGGACATTGCGGTGTGTGTCATAATGTGTCACAGGCATTACGGTGTATGGTATACTATATCGCGGGCATTGTGATATGTGGTATAATGTCTCAGGGTCATTGCAGTGTGTGGCATAATGTATCACGGACATTGCGGTGTGTGTCATAATGTGTCAGGCATTACGGTGTGTGGTATACTATATCACGGGCATTGTGGTATGTGGTATAATGTCTCAGGGTCATTGCAGTGTGGCATAATACATAACGGGCATTGCGATGTGTGGCATATGGTATAACGGGCAGGGCATTGCGGTATGTGTCACAGGCATTACGGTGTATGGTATACTATATCACGGGCATTGTGGTATAATGTCTCAAGGTCATTGCAGTGTGTGGCATAATGTGTCACAGGCATTGAGGGGTAGATTTATTAAAATGTCCCTAAGGTTCTTTATGTTCAGTGTGCCGTTTCACTGCATTTTCGTGGTGAAGCGGGTCCAGCTTTCGGGTAAATTTACTATCATTTGTCTATGCGTTATGGGAACACGTTATCTCACCCCTCCAGTGATAAGCGTCCTCCCATAACGAGTGGCCGCTTCGGCCGCAGTCGCTGCTTCCGCGCATGCGCCGTTCAGCAACTCCCAGCGTGCAGTTCGGGAGTTAGGATGGCGCATGCGTGGATGGTAGGAACGAATGCGCTCCGTGGGGGGGGTGTCTCTCTCGTCGTCTGTGAGGTGAACTGTAGCGCAGGCTTCGGAAGGGGAGAGATCTCTCCACAATGTCCCCCTGGGTATGAATTTTGATCTGCATCTGGGCTTCACGCTGTGCCTTGGTTGTGTTAGGATGTTATGTGTTTGCTTGTGGGAGGGTTGAAATCACGTCAGTGTGAGCCTACTGTCAACATCTCAATAAAGTTCATTTAAAAAAAAAACAAAAAAAACACAAGACAGCCGCAGCGCCGGGTCCGGACGGCGAACAGGCGGATGGAGGGAGACACTAACGTTCGTACACAACGAACGTTCATAAGTAAGGTCACACAGCAGTGCTCTAAGGAAGACACACAGGCGCCGAAAGGGCTGTGCCAGCATACCGACGCAGCTAAAAGTAGCACAACGCTGGGTACATAGATCAGGGGAAGCGCTATCTGAGCCACATAACGTGTACAGATAACGCATTCCCCCTTAAAGAACATTTATAAATCTACCCCTGTATGTGCTATAATGTATCGGGCATTGCAGTGTGTGGCATAATGTATCACGGACATTGCGGTGTGTGTCATAATGTGTCACAGACATTGTATGTGCTATAATGTATCAGGGGCATTGCAGTGTGTAGCATAATGTATAACGGGCATTGCGATTCCTGTCATAATGTGTCACAGGCATTACGGTGTGTGGCATAATGTGTCACAGACATTACGGTGTGTGGCATAATGTGTCGGGGGCATTACAGTGTGTGCATATTGTGTCGTGCATTATTGTGTGCGGCATAATGTCTAAGGGCCATTGCAGTATGTGGCATAATGTATACTGGGCATTACTATAAGGAGGAAAAATGACAAATAATGTAAGGGGCAAGAATCAGGATTATTTTTCTTTCCTGTGGTGGCCAACGTATGGGCGTGCAGGTTGCAAAACTGGGGTATAAGGTAGTCTTTTCCTGCAATGCCACGCCCCTTTATGCGAAACCACGCCCACCCCAACAAAACCACGCCCCTTTTTGGCGCGCGCGGCTTCGGCGCGCGCATATTTATCCCTTTCTTGCTCCCAATTATGGAGCATGAAGGGGGTGGGTGGGGGGCGCCGAAGAATTTTTTGGCTTGGGGGAGAAAAATTTCTAGTTACGCCACTGCAGATGAGGCAGTGATGCACCTGCCTACCTTGTACGCACATCACTGATCTCACCAAATTTCCAACAGTATATACTGCTGCACCTTTGTATAATGCCCAAGTGACTCCTCGAGTTCATATACTGTATGTGTATGTAAATCTGGCTCTGATACTAGCAAGTGCCTCCCAAGCCATTTACCTCTCTGCATGTCACTGACAGCTCCATGTACTAGAAGTGATCTGTGCAAAGTGTGTACATCATACTAAAGTCCAACCTTCTACTACTTGTCCACCCTGTCTATAAGCCGTTTTGTGATTTTGTGATCTACACAGTTGATAAAAAGTAGACACCAGTGGAAAAGATGTGTTGAAAATAGTAAATACACAGTTGGATAGACTTAACCAAGGACTACAGTAGGTTTATTGCAGTGCACAGGATTTTTACAGCTGTACTCATATTTACACATTAAAGTAGGGGAGATGGAGCAGCACACACAGCGGACAAATGGCGCGGTGGCCATTTTCCGGGCATTTTGTGCATGCACAGTAGGAAAATCACTGGGAAAATGGCCACCACGCCATTTTTCCAGAGACCTGCACATGCACACTAGACTCTGAGATAGTATTAGGGTCTCCTAGTGCCCAGAGGGGGTCATTCTGAGATGATCGTAGCTGTGCTAAATTTAGCACAGCTACGATCATTCACACTGACATGCGGGAGGATGCCCAGCACCAGGGCTATCCCGCCCCGCATGTCAGTGCCGCCCCCCCCCCCCCCCCCCCCCGCAGAAGTGCAAAGGCATTGCACAGCGGCGATGCCTTTGCACTTCAAGAGTAGCTCCCGACCAGCGCAGCTTTAGCGTGCTGGCTGGGAGCTACTCATCGCTCCCCGGTCCACTGTGTGTGGAGTCATGCAGCCCCTGTGGCCCGCCCCCCGTTCGGTCCACGCCTGCGTTGGCCGGACCGCGCCCACGAAACGGCGGCCAAACGCCGCCATTCCGCCCCCCAGCCCAGCGACCGCCTCAGCCTGTCAATCAGGCAGAGGCGTTTGCAGCAGCCCGACGGCTGCGATAAACTGCAGCGTGCGATCGAGTCAGAATGACCCCCAGAGTCTATTGTTCTGCTGGCTAGAGAGGAAGGGGCCCATACAGAGACTGCGCAAGGACCTCCTCTTCTCTTGATGCGCCCCTGGCTGTAGCGCACTCCATATACCAACATAACTAAAATACTACTCTAAAAGACGGGACATTGAGGGGATATATATTTTTTATTATATGTCACTTATTATTGTATGTGATTTTGTGATGTAGAAGTTTTCAGATTTCTGCCTCCAAACTGCTGGATAGTAAATCATGCGGTTTGGATATGAAATCAGTTGGCAACATGCTCAAAGTGCGTCAGTTTCAAGACTGCTAAAACAACTGATGCTTAGATGCTTGATGAATCTTCCCCTAGCCTGTAAAAGAAAAGAAAATATAAGTTCCATGTCCATGATTTCTCTTTATAATACGTCTCCAGACAAAAATAGCATATTTGCAGCTCCTCTTCATCTCACCGTCAGCCTGTCACAGGCGGCTGCTACCACCCTTTCAGAGATAGTAACAGTATATAATTAATAATTTGCATTAGCAGGTTGACATATCACACTCTGGGTTCTTTATAGCAGCATTCAATCAGCAGGGTATTGCGCTGTTTTAATAGGCCTGTATCTTCTGAAGATGTTGTTTGAAGATAACAAATTCATATTTATTTGGCAGATCATGTGGTGAAAACATCCAGAAGTACAAGCTATGCACCTCTGCATGTCATTGTATAAATTTACATTTGAGATCAGTGTGGATGTATTTATTAATATTATAAATATTGTAGGTACTTTTTATTTTCCTTGTTTTGGTTATTATAGGCTCAGACCAAAATTCTAACTAGATTTAGATTTCTGATCATCTTTCATTGAAATATCAAATGAATACAATCTCACTGTGAGAAATGCCAGACACTTCACCATATTCCACACGTAATGTTGCTCCTTGTCTTGTTTTCATGGACAGCACAACATGTCCACAGTGGCAATGCCAATGCTCCCCCTAACATTGGTGGTGATTTAGACCTAATCGCTGCTGTGCGTTTTTGCACAGCGGGCAATCAGGTACTAACTGCGCATGCGTATGCACAGCAATGCACCTGCGCGTCAGACAACAACAACTGGCATCGCCGGTCAGCGATATGATGGTGCGAACATTCCGATCGCACGGGCGTTCGCATGGTAATTGACAGGAGGGTGGCAACTGACCATTTATTCGGAGTGTACGGAAAAACACAGGCATGCCCAAGCGTTTTCAGAGAGGGTGTCTGACGTCAGTTCCGGCCCCAATCAGCCTGTTCTCATAGCACTGAAGGACTAAGTCCTGGGCTGCGCACTGGTGGATTTTTGCAGCTCGGTATACACATGGGATCGCACACTTGCATGGTGAATTTACACTCCCCCTGGGGGCGGTGACTATCTGAACGCAGGACAGCAAAGTTAGCAGCCCAACGATCAGGTCTGAATCACACCCGTAGTTCAGTAGTTCCAAAAATGTGTGCCACTTTGCCCTGGAGTACTGCAGTGACATCTGTATAGGCGGGTCCACTTGCTGCATGTTAGCCTTAGAGGGGCGGCACACAGCCATTTACACAGGATGCATTACTTGTGCGTGGCAGTGCAGCACCATGTGGCCCATTCTCTTTTACCTTTCATTCTCCTCTTTATCAACTGTTTGGCAATTGAGAGACAATCAATTACTGCTGACAAGAAAGTGAAAAAACAAAGGGTGAACAATGTTCTTGCATCCCAGACTCCTTTCAGAATTAAAAGGAAGTACTGTGCCCGCTTTCCCCTGCCCATCCCTGACTCCAATCCTCACATTCACTTTGTGTTATACCTCCCCCTCTGTGTCTGTCTGTCACCCCTTTTGTGTTAATTTCTCTGTCTCCAGTTTTGTATGTGTATCTATCTTTGTCCCCTCCTTTGTGTGTATTTCTCCCACTGTCTCCCCATCCATCCCATCTGTTCCCCCTAATTTTTAACCCATGTGCTCCCCTTAGCTTCCTGTACATGAGCAGCAGCCTTAAGCAACACACTAACCACACACCTGTGAAGCGGAGGTGCCATCACTAGTAGTAAGATTGTTGATTTAAAGGCTTTCATTTATCATAGCCTAATGTGTTACAGGCTATCATTTACAATAAAATAGTTTTTAGAATCTATTTGAACTGTTGACTTAAACAAGAATAAAATGACATTCAAATAATCAGATTGCGACTATTTTCACCCTTTACTTCCTTCACTTCACAGCACTGTTTGATTTTCACTGATCTTGAGACCTGGAGAATAAGTGAAGTGATTTTGAATTAAAGATAATTTCCTTCATGTACATACATGACAAGAAATCAATAAAGACAAAAGGTTTTTACAAGAAAGGAGTGTGGACTTAATCCTAAATACAGAAGAAGCATCAATTATTACAAGAGCTTGGTTTATCTTCAGCATACTAATATAATTAACATGCAGGAATACAAATTAGCAAATAGTTTTAGATCATGTTGGATGGTCCAGGCCAAATAACCGAGTATAGCTGGTGTAATTAGGGACATGTATATGCTACAACAATGAAACTCACAACACACAAGTCGAAAGTGCTAATTTTTTCTTGTTAGAAAATGCTACAGTTGTGACAGTGATGTATAAAAAGAGGTATGTGACAATTGGGCATGAAAACAGCAACAATAGGCCATAGTCAGCAAATGGACCATTACTGGCATACAGAATGCCAGATCTTTGCCTGCTCACTGCCATATTTTTGTCCCTGTCTGGTCATACCCCAATGATGTTAAACCCATCTTACATCTACTATATTTTGATACTATTTTCAACCTTCAATAAGATTGACAGGATGAATTAAATTAGCTAATGTGTCTGCCCAAGCATTGGGGCGACTTCTCTAGGGCTGGGCAATTGCCTGAAATCAGACCTGCATGGTAACCATCACCTACAGTATGACAAGCATGTTGTCAGGAGCACATTGAAGCCTAGAAGATCTGATACACTTAGCCTAGTTTGGTTCTAACATGGAGGGGTTTACCAGGAGCTCTCACAAGGGAGTATGAATTTAGCCAATACCACGCAGGAATACCACATGACAAGCAGGAATTGATAGACAGAAGTGGGCACTAGGATAAATGAGGTACAATATATACAGCAAAAATCTAAGGGGTCTGGCAATGGGAGGGCTAACTGACTCAGGTACAAAGGTTGTGGTGGCATAGTCAAATGTCCACCTCAGGAATTGTAATGGATACTGGAGTAGAAGACTAGCACAGAAACACCAGGCACAAATAAGCTGGGAACATATAGAAGGAATCACCAGCAGGAAAAGAAATAATACTAGAGCTAAACAGGAGATGATAACTGGAAGCAAAATGGTCTGAAATTATAATATAATATTGTTGATATGTCTTCTTTGTATAGAAGTAGAAGGTTTACAATATACAGCAGATGGATTTCTGCATAGGCACAGCTCTGTAGTAGTCTATGTAGTAGAGTCTGCACGCACTTGCTAAACCTGCAATACCCAGTCAGGCCCATTCAGCTATACTGTATCTGCAACTGCTCCAGATTCCCAATTACAGAATGACAAAATACTTGTTGCTTCACCAAAAGGAACTAGTGCTAAGTAACTATGAGTATTCACACTCCATGTGAAGTGGAGTTTAGGCCACACAGTGATCCTTAACTACACTTTCCAAGTTTATCAAGGAACAGCGTTAACATACAGATGCGTCCTCATATATCTAGCTTCAATATGCCATGCAGTGGGGGATGCCTAGCGTGAGTGAGCCAGGTTCCGTGCAACTCTGCTAGTGGAGGGCATTTTGTATTGCTGCATCGTATCAATTCATATACAGATTCAGAGACTTAGCTGCACACAGATATACAAGCAGTGGCACAGAGGGGGGGGCAAGCGGGGGGGGGAGTTGCTGTGTGCTGTGCTGGGGAGAGAGGCAGCTTGCAGAAGCAGTCAGTCCTCTCTCCTCCACACACACACACACACACACACACACACACACACACACACACACACCCTCAGCCTTCATTGCCCGTCGGCCCTCACACCGACGCCCCCCTGTGCTAATGTATTTAATATTTCCTAAAGAGGGGATAGCCACACCTTCCTGCATTGGCCATGCCCCCTCCAAGTACTTGGGCCCAGCACAGCTGTCAGCGCCCCTGTATACAAGTGTCACATATAAAATTAATTGCTACAGTCTCCTGGTGTGTCCTAGGACCTGACGCACTGAAAAGAGCTGTTTGGCGTGACTGCAGAAACAATGTATGAGGACACATCTGTACACAGCAGTGTTGGAACCATACATCCAGTGGTGATATCAGTGGTAACAGCAGTAATAGGTACTGTAGTTTCACCTCTGAGGAGCTAGGTGTTGCACACAGTAGTACATTGGTGCCATATTAGTAAAGGTGCTCAGCCAGAGTCACTGTAAGGAGACTTGAGACAGTGCAGAAGTGCTCACTTCTCTAACAAATATAATATAGGTAATATAAAAAGACCTGGCACCTGTAAGGCGACCTGAGCTGGTTTAAATGTCCTGCTCTATGAGGTGGAGATGTATTAAGCCATAAAGAGAGATAAAGTGGAGAAGTTGCTCAAAGCAAGCAATCAGCAGCTGTCACAGTCTTTGAAATGACAGAAGCTGAGCTTACTCCACTTTTTCTCCTCCAAGGCTTAAGACATCTCCCCTTGAATGAGTGAGCAGGTCTTCTCAAGTAGCAGTTATACAATTGAGGTCTCACATACAGTAGCATTTCAAAATGGGGGGCTGTGGTGATGGAAGGAACTGAAGGCACACAGGAAAAGCCTGCCTGGTGACTCTACCAGGACAATACCAAAAAAAGGTGAAGACCTCTGCTAAGAATATCAGAAATGTATAACATTACAACTATTTGCCTTTGCATGAGATAGTAACTACTGCAAAATTCTTAAAATATATGGCAAAATATTATTGATTATACATATATTTCATTATTGATACTTACAACGTAATGGCCTTTTTCCCGAAATCATTATTAGAATATAGAAACTATTTTAACGCAGCCATAGATATGTGAATTCAAAATATAGCTATCATGTGTTACCACTTCATGACTCTTTGCACTAAAATAAAAAATAAAACAATCTACAATACATCAGTTTCAGTGACAGCTCTGAAAAGAGTGGTCTTGGTTTGAACTTTATTAAGGGTAAATTATTATTATTATTATTATTATTATTAAATTCAAATGTCTAGTTAAAGGTAACATGAGCTGTGACAAATTCTGAGTTTCACTCCCGATGCTTTTTGTTTTCTTGAGAAAAGAGCATTGCACATTGGTGGTCATTCCGAGTTGATCGCACGTAGCAACTTTTTGCTGCTCGTGCGATCAACTAGACACCGCCTATAGGGTAGTGTATTTTAGCATAGCACGGCTGCGATCGCTTGTGCAGCCCTGCTATGCTAAAAAAGTTTTGCGTAAAACAAGACTAGCCCTAGACATACTTACCTGGTTCGATAATTTCAGCGATGCAGGTCCTGGAATTGACATCAGACATCTGCCCTCCAAACGCCTGGACATACCTGCGTTCGCTGAACCACTCCCAGAAAACGGTCAGTTGACGCCCCGGAACGCCTTCCTCCTGTCAATCTTCTTGCGGTCGCCGCTGCGACCGCTTTCTTTGTACGCGGCATCGCTTCCCGGTGATGCCAGTCACCAGGCAACAACGCGCCTGCACAATGTGGCCGCCGCACATGCGCAGTTCCGACCCGATCGCACGGCTGCGAAGAAGTGCAGTGTGCGATCGGGACAGAATGACCCCCATTGTTTGGGTTGAGACAGCAAATATATGAGTATTGGCTGCTATGCCCCCATATTGTCCCTTTAGCCCCTCCCCTCCTCCCCTCACCATTTCCTTTCCTACTTAAAGCTGCAAAAAGACAACTCTGAACGTGTAACCACAATACAAATGCCAACATAACTCATTAGGAAGTAAACACAAATCGTGAAAATGGATGAATAGACTATCTTTATGCAAACGTCATGACACATTTTAAAAGAGGATAAGTCATCCCAGTGGCCTGCTTCTGCCAAAGACAATATATGATTTTCTTTTCCTCTGCTGACTGACAATGTGACAATTTATGAGAACATTACATGTGAGAGACAAGCAGGAACATTTTTAGTAAAAGAAAATCTGTAGAACGAACAAGCAAAGTATAATTACTGAACTGTACATAGTGTACTAATATTTTAGCTCAGTTTTGGGGATATTTGCCAGATTCCATGTACTAACAGCCTAAAAAGAGACCTTCATTCAGACATGTTTATTCAGAAAGTTACTCTGCTACTGGGGACAAACTAACTTTGAAAAGATAAAATATTTTTATCTCCCTCCAACTCTTCTATTTTATATCCTTCCACCCACACCAACTTCCTGTGTGTGTCAATCTAGATACAGACCCTTTTACGTGACATATCATTCCAACAGCGCTCAGTTAAGACTGTCACACATGGACAACAGCGCATGTCTAAGATATTTTCATTGTTGTAAAGGAGTGATTGTTCCAATTGTATACATCTCTCCAAGCAAATATGCCATAATGAGGAGGACTGGTCAACAATACTGGCAGAACCAATAGGATGAGGGGTATATTTACTAAATTGCTGTTTTATAGAGGTGGAGATGTTTCCCATAGCAACCGATCAGATTCTAGCTATTATCTTCTGCAAGGTGATAGATAAATGATAAGTAGAGCCTGATTGGTTGCCAGAGCCCTACTTATCATTTATATATCCCCTTGTAGAAGATAATACAAGCAAATGTTGGGAAAACATGTAAAAAACAAAAAACATGTGTTGACCATTTGTGTGCCGACCGTTATCATGTCAACCTTATGAACCTGTTCACCTTAAGCACTGTTGACCTAATGCACGTTGACCATATGATGTAGACCTATACACTGTCGCCCAGTACACTGCCAATCTATCATCTGGATACCCAAACAAACAGCCCTTTGGGATTCTTGTGTAGAGAAGTCATACGTGCTTAGAGTAATTACCAGTACAAATCACCCTGGCATAATTAGTTAAACAAAGGAATGAACCAAAGAAAAAAAACAAGGAATACTGTAATAATGTTTAACTAATTATATCTAATGTACCATTTGCCTGTTTTCCATTTTTTTTTCTGACCAACTTTCCATTGATACCGTCATAATTTGAGCCATAAGCCATTTGATATATTAACAAAATATATAAATTTTTTGCATAAATCTCTCTTTTATACGGGACTCATACTGTATAAAATTTTCATAATTGATCCAATACTTTATCATTTAAATATACCAAACATCATCCAGTTCCACTAAAATAAATGTCCAAGGCTCAATTTTTACCAAATCTAAGTGAGTTCAAAGTATAAAAACTTTATGTACAGTATCAGCAACATCACCTGAATGGAATACACAAGGATACCTACTCTTCTACCCCTTTCCTGAGTGTTGGACACCTACAGTACAGCTGAAGTCTTTAAAACACCTTTGGACGATCATTGCAAAGCAGTCACCATCGGACAATGGTGAAAGATTGTCCAAAACAATTTCCATCAAAATGTTAAGTATTCACTCTCACTATCTGTAATTTTCTGAGGTATAACAGTTTACAGTGTTTTAGACTATTTTTTCTTTTTTCTTTTCTTTTTAATATATAAGGTATGTCAATAGAAAGATTGAATCAGAAAGGAAAAAGCTCCAGTGAATACCTGCCCACTGTCTCTCCATCCCGCAACCCTTTCAGGCCCTGGTCGAGGAGCCACGGTGTTGGTGGGGGGCAGCAGAGAGGGCCAGAGCAGGGGGTGGAGCTCCGGAAACTGAGGTCATTATTATGTAACAGCAATAGTAAGAGGCAGTTATATTATAGAATAAATATAAAACATAATACAATATAGCTGGGGTCCTACCGAATAGAAGCACAGAAAAGGCACATCATAAACAGTCTAGAAATACAGTATGCCCAGATCTCAGGAAAGATCTGTAGTGAAATTCCTCATGCAGGTAGATATTCTTTCAGGAACTAGATAACACAGCTCTCACTCCCCTACAGTAGCTGTTGCAACTATATTGCACTATTTTATATGTTTTATTTTATATGTTTTATTGTAAGTTGATTGATTAAAATATTGTATTTTCCATCTGCTTTGATACTACTACACAAAGTTATTTCCTCTTTGATTTTTCATACACCTTGTGAGAAAGACGCACCTTTATAGACTTACCGAATGCTGTTATATCACCTCCTGCTAGTAAGAGCATACTGTATTCGGTTAAAGACCTTGTGGCGCCCAAGGTGAAAGTTTCCATTGGTGCGCCCAACCCCCACCCTCCATGTAAAATAGGGTTAGTGCGCAGGAAAAAAATATGGGCATGGCTACACGAGAAAGGGGTGTGGCCACAGAATAGTACCAATTCACATTACACCGCACATTAATGTCCGTCAGTCGCATTACATTACACAGTAGTACTCCTTATACACATTAGCCCGGTAGAACCCCTTATACTGTACAACACAGGAAAAACAAAAACATAGAAAAAATACCTTATTCATGCCCTTTACATTATTTGTCATTTTTCCTCCTTATAGTAATTCCCTTTTCACATTAGGCCACACACCATAATGCCCATTACACATTATGCCACACTGTAATGCCCATTATACCTTATCCCACACATCGCAATGCCCATTACACGTTAAGCCACACACCGTAATGCCAATTATACATTACACCACACACCGTAATGCCTACTACAAGTTATGCCACACACGTAATGCCTATTACATGTTATGCCGCACACCATAATGCCCATTACACATTATGCCACACATTACGCCATACACTATAATGCCCATTACATATTATGCCACTTACAGTTATGCCCCCTGACACCATTTTACGCCCCACACACATTTATGTCCCTTATAAATTAAGCCCCACAGTAAGGCTTCTAATTACAGTATTTTGAAATTACCTGCTTGCTGCCAGGTATCTCATGCTTGTTGCTAGGGGTCTCATGCTCATTGCCAGGGGTCTCATACGTGCTGCCAGGGGTCTCATGCTCATTGCTACAGGTCTCATACTCACTGCCAGTGGTCTCATGCTTGCTGCCAGGGGTCTCATGCTCACTGCCAGGGGTCTCATGCTTATTCCCATGGGGTTCATGATCGTTGCACCAGGGGGTTTAAATGTGCCCTTCACCCCCACACTTCTGCCCCCCTGCACCTCAGCACCTCTGCACCATGCTGCAACAGGCACCATGGGCGCTAGCTGCAGCCAACTCCATTGAAAGAAACATTCAGGTGCTATAGATCCTAATCAACCTCTAGCATCTCAGTGTTTTCCTCAATGGAGTCGGCTGCAGTAGGTGCCCACACAGCTCACGGTGCCTGCTGCAGCCAGGGTGTGGAATGCTGGGTGTGGACAGGCGCTTGCAGGGTGACTGTGGTGGCGCCTGCCTGGCATGCCCGCTCCAAGAACTGTTCATTCCTCTATGGTGTGCAGTGTGCTATTGGCTATGGAAAATCTGACTGGCTGACCCAGTCCTGAGGCTGCTCCTCCATCCCCCTGCCTCATGTCTTGACTATCTCTGCTTTGCTTACATCCTGCATCAGGCTACCTCCCGCTTGCTTGCACCTCATGTTTTCTGTCTGTCGCCCCTTCCTACTAGATTGTTAGCTCCTCAGAGCAGGACTCTCTTTCCTCTTGTTGTCAAAACCCTCCCCTGCTTAGCGACCATCTTTACCTGCTATTTTTCCTGCTGGTAAAGGCTCATCTCTATCTATGGCCACCAGCTCCTAGTAGTACGCTGATTACTCACTCGCTACTTGCATCTAAGCTGTATTCTGTTTTGAGAATTGTGGTGATCTTTGTTACCTGTACTTTATTTTTGTTATTTATTTATTTATTTATTTACTGTAATGTTAAGTTTTGTCTCCCTGTACTGTCCTTTGTATGGTGCTGCAAAACACTTGTGGCGCCTTATAAA
The DNA here is from genome assembly GCF_028390025.1 of Pseudophryne corroboree. NCBI lineage: Eukaryota > Metazoa > Chordata > Amphibia > Anura > Myobatrachidae > Pseudophryne > Pseudophryne corroboree. Next base: position 310,856,250 of record NC_086447.1, on the reverse strand, counting down.
GAAAATGTAATAATAATAATAATTTTGCTGCGTCTGCGATTCCAAAAAGATTCAAAAAATGTTTTTCTAAATATGATGTGCTACTTGTAGCATCTTAGTAGTGTCAGGCATCTCGCTGGTGCAGTAGGTTGTTCTGTGATATGACATTTTCAGGGTATTCACTTTGCACATTTTCCAAATCAAAACATGGTGCAAATTGAAAATACAGGTTTGTTTCAAATGAACATGCTCCGAGTGTGCTCCTTTAAAGACAAGCCTGCAGACAAGTAGGCATACTGTAGTTACACATACAGTATTTTAATGGTTCTTCTGTACCCATTTGTTGAATGTGTGTGTCTGGAGGGTGTATTACAGTAATGTTCGCATTATCAATCCTATTGCATGCATCTGTTTACTAATGAAATCTGTGTCCTACACGCTATAACATTTATCATTTCTTTCCAAGCAAGTAGAATTTTAACTATTCATTTTATTTCTCCCCTAGAAGCTATTTAATAGAGAACAAATAAAGGAAACTACCTCTATGAGTCACAGCCCATGGGAGGACTATTTTGTATCACTGTATTTTGTAAATGACAAACCCATTAGGAATTAACCATCAAAACAGTTTTTGTAGGAATTAATATATCACTTTTATCAAGTACTCAGAGAGAGATCTAGACATTTTATAGATTGTAGAAAATATATACTGTACAGTAAGTGTATTATTTACTGAAAAAATAAATACAACATATAGAGACGTGAGATAAGCTTTCGTAATGCAGCATAATTATATTTTATAATTTCCTTTCCCTCACTGTATTTAAAACACACCCAAACTCATGTGATTTATGGAAATGTGTTGGTATTAATCCACCTAATTTCGGTTGGGATTCAGTCACATGCTAAGAAATTTGAGCAAGATTCCGCTTTGATAAAATTTTAGTGTATAACATATAAAGCTATCACCTGCAGAAGCAACTCTCAGTTTATAATTTTGTCCCCTCCTGCCTAACATACAAATTAGGGTTAGATTTTGTTTTAGAAACCAGCAGAACTTTCTATAGAAGTATTTGACTCACAAATATGCAAAATTTGGGATTGGCACCACTTCAGTTGTACAGTGGTGCAACTGCTTCATGTCTAATGGTAATAGTGGCCTAATAGTCACTATTCCAAGACCCCTGCTCTACAGTCAGAACAGAACAGGGCCAGTAGATGTTTTACTGCAAATGCACCGGACCCATACATTATCACATAAGGTTCAATCGGGAGACTACAGCAACATTGCTGGTATCACCCCCAGTTCTGAGGGCCATCAAGACAAATGGTGGGCCCGGGGGATACAAATGGGGTGTGGCTAAACTCAGGAGGTGTGGCCACATAACGTAAAAAAAATTAAACATACTAAGTCTGTCTATAAAAGAGGAATTAATTCCCTCAACAGCTGGCTCAGGCCCCCACAAACATACCCGGGCCCAGGTAATTAGTACCTGCTCCCCTTCTCTCTCAGTGACCCTGACGGTTCTTGTTGTGGAACCTGGTGATGCTGTGTTACATCCCTGAGCTGCACCCATGTCAGTAGAAATTCTGATATTTTGTAAAGTTTACTTACAGTATTTGGACCAAAACCAAATTCCCTTACAATTCATCTGACCCCGTTGTCACCAGACTGGTAGCAGTGACCATGCGAATAACCAATGTATTTTCACAAATTCCAGAGGTAGATTAGTCACAGAAATATGCCAACAATTATACATTGTGGTAAAAAAAAAAAAACGTAAAAAAAACTACAGAGATACTGTAAAAAAAAATCAACAAATGATCCGAGAAGAAATTTTTTGAAAATCATAGTACTCCTCATCCTCATCCTCATCATGACAATAATGGTGCATCTCCTTTCCTCATCAGGCACAGATATTGCTCCCGAGGGGTGATGTGAATATGTAGAGCAGCTTAAAACGTCTCTATGTATTCCCTTTCAATTGTGAATGGTTTTTAAATATGTACAGTCTGTATACAAATTGTGTTTCAAACATTGAATAAGTTTGTAACATTGTTTAGATTCTCTTGAAAATATCAAATTCCTTTGGTGTGGTGAAATATACAATGCAGTGCTCTTAGTGATGTCCAGATCCATAACTAGGTGCGTGCAGAGTGTGCACCACAAATAGCGCTGCATGGTAGGGGGCGCTGTTGGCGGCACTTGTCATTTATCTGTTTTAAGAACTCTTACTTGCAGCTTCCACCCTTTTTGAAGCTCATCAACTCCTGGCCGCTCCTGTCGCCTGCCCCCACCCTTTCTGTCGCTAATACCTATACAACATTCATGAACTTAGCTCTTTGTTATTCAGTCACACTGTCAATATTATAGTTCAAGATGCTGACATACCTGGGATTCGAATCCATTGCATGTGGTATTGCAGTCAGATACTCTACTCATTAAGCTATCTGCCCTTGCATAGAAAGCTAGAGAATTCTAAGCTAGAGAATTGTAACTATTTGAAGCGTACCTTGTACTTTGTGAAATAATGGTCAGTATTGCAGCTGAGCAGATCTATGTAGTGTGTGGCTGCAAGGGATTGGATGTGTGGCTGCACACTACATACTAGATCTACTCAAATGCAAAGCTGATTATTTTTTTACAATGTACAAGTAGCTTGTTAGAAATGTTGTAGTTTTATGCAGGATCAATTAGATCAATGGGCATTTATATATAAATAAACAAAATGTGGGCATGCGCAATGTAACTATTGTAAAAATGGAGGGGCTAAAATTCTCTTTCTTGCTCCGTGTACCCAAAAGTCTACTTACCGCTCTGGTGATGTCTAACTAAAAAGAGTATAAAAGAGGAAAGAGACTCTCCACCTTTTACTGCTATACTGTCTGATGCTGACAGGAACAGTGCCAAAACTGTTTTTCGTACTGACCTTTCACTTGTCCTTGAAAATTGTGAGGATTATTTATTAACAAGGTGCAATATTTCAAATGGGGCAGTATTCAAGGTTCACCACACATTTACTTTCATTGCCTACCCTGCATTAGAGTCTACTGTAGTTCAGGTTACACAATGACAAGTGACTAGATGACAACTGATTGCTGACTGGCTTCTATTGGTTGCTGCACATTGTTAATAAAAATCATATGTCTCAATTTCTCTTTATTCCTGTTATATTTATTACCACACTTTAAATATAGCAATTTCTGATTCTGAGAAATACCTGAAGTGAGAGTGCATTTACATTCATATTATAATTGTTACATAGGTCATTTGTGTTAGCAACTGCAAAAACTACATTGTTACAACCAATATCCCAAAGTATAAAAGAAAAGAAAATGTTTACATTGAACAATCTTAATAAATAGTAAACTATGTATATATTAATTGGGCATGCTGCTATTCCCTGTAGTTAGATACTCCGATATTAAGGCACATTATCTCCCAGCAGAGAGCGATGTCGTCATTTGCAAATCAGTATTCCCTATTACCCCCCAGGAACAAAAACTGTCATACAGAGTGGTTCTGTTGTCGGGTGAAAATGACATACAGAGATTACAGGAACCCTGAATGACAGTCCATCTGTATCTCTGAAAAGGTCACACATACTGTATGTTGATCTCAGTGATATTTAGCCAAGAGGCAAATTATAAATCTACTAAAGATCTATGGCTTGAGGTAATTATATACACTTCTGGATGTATAATAGTATCCTGGATTACACATTGGTGACAGTGGTGACTGGTACTGAATTCCCTGCAGTAATGGAGTGAAATCTTTTCTCCTCTGTTTGTCAAATCAAAGTCAAATAAAATCCCTGAATTCTAAACAGGTTGCCTCACTCGCCTCATATTTGTTCTGTATTTCTCAGGGTCATGTTGTAAGGGAAAAGGAAATGCAGACAGTAGCAACAGTTAACTCCTGAGTTGCAGGCACAGACAGTACAAATGAACAGTTTACTATTATTGTTATTATATACTTTTTTGGTTGTTAATCTTCATTATTGGTGTATGAGCCAATTATCTTCTAAAATTATGTGACAAGATAGCAGACTGATTATTATATTTCTCTCCATACTGATTGCTATGGTATGTATATATACAAGGGCATAGCTACCATAGGTGCAGGGAGTGTAGCTGCTATGGGGCCCTGAGCTGAGAGGGGCCCACCTTCCTAACCAAAGTTACATGTGTTGTATACATTTTTCACCAATGGGTGGTACATAGGGTCCCTTGCAAACATTTGCCTTAGGGCCTGCAAAATATCTAGGGGTGCCCCTTGACTTTCTCATTGTAATGTGGTGTAAAATGAACTGGAGGGGATTGTAATGTTACTTAATATGAACAGTGACAATGTAATGTGGTACAATATATAGTGGTGGCACTGTAATGTGGCATAATATGAACTGGGGACACTATGTCATAATGTGAATTATTTATTTATTAACAGTTTCTTATATAGCGCAGCAAATTCCATTGCACTTTACAATTGGACACAATGATACAACAAAACAAGGTAATAACCAAACAGTCAGAGGTAGGAAGGCCATGCTCGCAAGCTTACAATCTATAGGGAAATAGGCATTGATACACAATGAAAGGCATTATCTATTGCATATGTGTCTACCGGATTGCAAAGGCTCTAGGTGGGTGGCATGATATCACATCACAGCAATGATGAACCATGGTCAGAAAGAAGGGAAAGTGAAGAAAGAAAAAATATGTGGAGGATATGTGCGGACTGTACAGTGGGGATATAATAGAATAGGAAATCTTATGAAGGTTGAGTGAGCGGTTCTGGAAAGTGATAAGCTAGCCTGAAGAGGGGAGTTTTCAGGGAACGTTTGAAGGTTTGGAGACTAGGGGAGAGTCTTATTGTGCATGGTAGGGCATTCCACAGAGTGGGTGCAGCCCAAAGGAAGTCCTGCAATCATGCATTGGGAGCAAGTAATGAGTGTAGATGAGAGATGCAGATCGGAGAAGTCTGGTTGGGAGATATTTTGAGATGAGCGAAGAGATGTACATTGGTGTAGTATGGTTAATAGCCTTATGTGTGAGTAAAAGTATTTTATATTGAATACGGTAGAATACAGGTAACCAATGGAGGGACTGACAGTGGATCTGCAGACGATGAACGTCTAGCAAGGAAGATTAGCCTTGCAGCTGCATTCAGAATGGATTGTAGTGGTGCGAGTCTCTTTTTGGTAAGACCAGTAAGAAGACTATTGTAATAATCAATGCGGGAGATAATGAGAGCATGGATTAGAGTTTTTGCAGTGTCTTGTGTAAGGTATGGTCGTATTTTGAATATTTTTTTTAGATGCATGTAACATGATCTTGAGACAGATTGAATGTGGGGAGCAAAGGACAGTTCTGAGTCAAGTATGACACCTAGGCAGCAAGCTTGTGGGGTAGGATTGATTGTTGAGTTCTCAACAGTGATAGAGATATTAGGTTGGTAACTACTATTGGCCGGTGGAAATATAAGTAGCTCTGTTTTGGAAATATTAAGTTTGAGGTGGCGAGATGACATCCAAGATGAAACAGCAGAAAGGCATTCAGTGACCCTGACCAATACAGATGGTGACAAATCTGGGGAGGATAGGTAGATTTGAGTATCATCTGTGTACAGATGATACTGAAATCCAAAAGAGCCGATTAGTTTACCAAGAGATGAGTTATAGATTGAGAAAAGCAGAGGACCTAAGATCGAGCCTTGTGGTACTCCAACTGAAAGAGGTAGCGAAGAGGAGGTGGATTCAGAGAAGCGAACACTGAAGGAGCGATTAGATAGGTAGGATAGGAACCAAGAGAGGACTGTGTCTTTAAGACCTAGGGATTGTAGTGTTTGTATGAGAAGAAAATGGTCAACAGTTTCAAAAGCAGCAGAGAGATCTAGAAGAATAAGAAGTGAGTAATGGCCGTTGGACTTTGCAGTGACTAGATCATTCACTACTTTAGTCAGTGCTGTCTCTGTGGAGTGCTGGGAATGAAAGCCTGACTGAAGTGGGTCAAATAAATTGTGTGTTTTAAGAAAGTGTGTGAGGCGAGTGTGGGCAAGTCTCTCAAGTAGCTTGGAGAGACATGGCAGCTGAGAGATTGGATGGTAGTTTGAGAGAGTGTTAGGGTCAGATTTTTGTTTTTTCAGAATGTGAGTAATCAGTGCACGCTTAAACAGTGAAGGAAAGATACCAGTAGAGAGAGAGAGAGAGATTACACATGTTAGTTAAGGTTGGGATGAACACAGGAGACAGAGATTTACTTACTTGTGAGGGTATAGGCTCAAGAGGAGAGGTAGTAGAGTAGCAGGCTTAGAAGAGTGTTAACACTTTATCTACACTTGTGGGATCAAATGAGGAGAAAGTGCCAGAGGGTTCAGGTAGAGAATTGAGCAGGTCACTGGCTGAGGAAGAGCATACCATTTCATCTCAGATCTCATCAATCTTGTCCTTGAAGTAGGAAGCAAGATCTTGCGCCTTGATAGTGGCTGGTGGGTTAGGTGAGGGAGAGTTCAGAAGTTATTTAAATGTATTAAAAAGTCGTTTGGGATTAGAGGCTTGAGCAGAGATGAGAGTTTGGAAATATGTTTGTTTGGCAGAGTCCAGGGCATTACGATAAGAGTGGTAGACAGTCTTACATGTGAGAAAGTCGGTAGGAATACGATATTTACGCCACTGATGTTCAGCTTTGCGTGAGAGTTTTTGTAGGTGTCTTGTTCATTTAGAGTACCACGGTTGACATGGCCTACGTGGAGTGTGATGGGTAGCTGGAGCCACTTGGTCAAGGGCTAGTTCTAGAGTCTGGTTCAGGTGTGATACAGTAGTCTCAGGAGAAGTAAATGCAGAAACAGGTGAGAGCAGCTGTTGCAGAGAGTTGGACAGTTCTTGAAAATTAATTGTGTTAATATTTCTGCGGGTTTGAGGAGGATTAGAGAACTTCAATGACTTGGGTGTACTGTGTAGCATAATGTGTACAATGTGACATAACATGACCTAGGGCAGTACTATGGTTCATAAAGAGAAACTAGGGCATTACGATGGGGCATAACATTAACTTAGTCACTACTATGGTCTAGAAAATGAACTAGGGCCCTATTATGGGGCATATAATTAACAATAGCTGTGAAAAGAAGCATTGGGACAAGGCTACCCCCCAAAAAAAAATAAAAAAATGTTGCTATAGGGCCCACAAAGTTCTGGCTACGCTCCTGTATATATGGTATGTATAAGAACTGTATTGAGAATTTGAAACCAAACAGTACTGACCTTTATTCAGAGCTGGACGTACATACAAGTTGCAGCTTTGTCTCAGCTCTTTTTCTAGTGTGCATGTGCGTCTTTTCCTGATAAGTCTTTTTTTCTAGGCAACTTGCACTTGCATCTGCCTACTTGCATCTTCCAATATATTGTCTGATGTGTACCCAGCCTAACTCACTACTATTCTAATTATATGCCACCGGCTAACTAACGATGTATGGCCCTATCTAAAACTGGCCTAGTATGAAACAACAATAAACAATAACTCATGTGTGGTGCATTCAGTTGAAGACTAAGCAACACTCTCCTTCACAACTTTACAATCCCCCAATAAAAGACAGCACGGCGTCATATTACTTCAATTAAAAAACTCAAGCAAGTAGCAGTTTAAAAAGTAAACTTAGAACTAGAAATGGTGCTCCTTACTATTAATGATAGATAACCTGCATTTAGCATTTCACCTATGTTCTCATTTAATGGTGGCCAGCTCTTCTTATATATATCAAATATCTCTGTAGCGGAGAGCTGAACAACCCTTAATTATGTGATAAATTTAAATCCTTTGGTGGGAATGGTCTGATATATGGATGTTAAATGTTTGGCAGGAAGCAGGCAATCTCTGACAGTTTAGTGGGTAGTGTGTGGGCTGGTGAACCCCTCATACCCGTAAGCCTAGTAGGGGAATAGGCAATGGCCACAGGCCTAGCACCTTAATATGAAATTACCCTTGGGCTTATTACTCTAATACTAAATTGCCTTCATGGGCCTTGCAACTGAACGTTTAATAGTCCCCACAGATCTTGCACTCGGAATCACTGGTGGCCTCAGGAGGCCTGGTGTAGGGTGAGGTGGACCAGGGCCTCCTACTTGCGATAGGAGAGGCAGCAGCAGTAAATGTCAAATAATTATTTTACTTCCCATTGCTGCTTTTTCTCTCCATGGGTCCTCAACTCGATTGGCAATGTGATCTTCATTCACATTGCCTACAATATATTTGGCTTTGGTTGCAGTGTATTCTGGCTTCTTCTAGGCTCTTGGAAGCTCTTCTTTCATGATGTGTTTCTCTCCATCATTGGATCTATACAGGCTGTTGGCTATTGGATGTATACAGTGATACTTTAGGCCTCTGTAAATATGGTCGCTGTCAGGTTACATGGTGAGCCTTGCTACATGGGTGGTGAGTTCCAATTGGCTTGTCACGCTGCGCTGTCAGACACTTGGCAAAACCAGGTACAGCAGCCCTTGCTATGCCCCTGCATAGGTATGATGGCTTGGGCCCACCTCTACAGGAGCACATAGACATAGCCAAAGTATAGTTAAGGAGTTTTATGGTCTGTGAATTGGGCCAGAATGGAGGGACTTAAAGTGTGGGTGCTAAAGCCATGGTACAAGTTACAAACTAATGATGATTACAACCACAGGACAACCCTATTTAGTTAAATAAGTTTAATAATGCAAATCACTATACAATCATGTCCACATTTACATCTCCTTATAGTAAATACTGGGGTGCAGAAGCCAGGTGAATCTACAGTCCAGATATACTGTAGAAAAAATAAGGAATGCACTCACCAGTTTTGTACAGGCATTATCAGGGTTTTTAGGCTATCATGTTTAGGTTACAACCAACATTTGGTCCTCATTAAGAATCTTTGTCAAGGCACAATATGAACAACATAATACCCCTTTATATACCTTACCTGCTATTAACACAAACTCTCCCATAACGTACAAAATTGCACCCAAAATTGAAAATAAGTAATGGATGAGAACCTGCCATAGGGCAGAAATAAACATAAATCATGCAGAAGTGAACAAACAAATAAATAAATAAATTAAATAAGCTTTCAATTCTCCCGAGTCCCCTCATGTTAAACATTCAATATCAAGTTGGACAATCCCACTTGATCGCCTCACAGCACCATAGATAGGTTAATGCTGGTAACCATGATCCAGATCTGCGTAAGTGCCAGAGTGAAGACTGTGATGCGCAAATAGCATTACAGTAATGGGAATGCTCATAAAGGGAATGTTCAAAAACTATTAATCACTCCAAGCAAAAGTATTTTACTAGTAATATTTTATTACTAGTAATATTTTACTAGTATTTACTAGTAAAGCTAGTGACCCTCTACTTTTTTTTGAGTATCAACTACTTTATTTAGAAAGATTTTCAATAGTTTAAGTAAAGGGGGGAAGGGGAAGACATAAGGCAAGAAGGAAGGAACAGGAAGGGTAACAATTTAGTACATCCAAACTAGACACAGATACAGTGCATCATTACATAGCACAATATAAGAACCATGATATAGGGCATAAACGCATTATAGCAGAGAACTCTAACAATTGCACAAAAGAAGACCTATGGCTGTTACATAGACCTTATAGTCACTACACTAAAGCCCTAGTGTCATAAGGAGAGGACAGCCAGGGAGACCAGATAGCGAAGTAAAAGGAAGTTACTTTTTTGTCAATAATGCTAGAAATATGTTCCATTTGGCAAACCATATTGCCTCCATAGTGGAAGTAAAGGTAAGGGGCAACTGTGATTTCCAGTGAAATGCTATAGGACAATTTACCACATTTAGAATATGTCGAATGAGCTTTTGATAAACTTGAGGGAAAGATTTTATGCAGATGCTGTGGAACCGTATACCATCGTTGGCAGGCTTGGACTGGCCCACAGGGGTACAGGGAAACCACCGGTGGGCCCTACTGCCTGGGCCCCCACCTCCTGCTCTAAGGATCAGGTTCCAGACTGTGCACTTGAATTATACATTATACATATGTTACCTTATACTGGACTATGGTGTATTTTCTACAGTGCATTGCTGCTATGAATCTGGCACATTATCATACATGCAGGAGCTGAATTTACTGTATATATTTATGAAGGGTCCCAGATGTTGCACTCTCTAATGCTTAGTCAAACCAATGAGGTGGCAGGCCACACCCCTCTGCAGACTAGCCACACCCCTAACACAGGCCCCTACCACTGCACTCCCCCGGTGGGCCCTCCATGCCCCAGTCCGACACTTATTGTAGGTATAATTTCAAAGCGTTTTCATGATGACGAACCGCAGACTCCAATGTGGCTAGGTTAGAATGGATCAGTTTCCAAGTATAAGTACCCAGGGTTTCCATTATGTTTTGCTCCCATGCCGCATCATGGGATGCCACTGGGGGGGTATAAAAAAACAGCAAAAGATGATAGATGGTGGTAGTGATGCAAATAGATTTTTTTTCTTACAGGTTCTATGTGCGCGCACCTTTTATGTATATACTGAAATATGGTTGTTATCACATGTCACTAGGGGTGTGGTCATATGGCACTAGGGGTGTGGCCATACACTGTGACTTGCTCTGCTGTGCAGCTAATCATTAAAAATAATAGATGGGAATTTTATCATGGTAACCTTTGCTGATTTGCATGAGTATTTTACACTACTTTATACATTGGGGTCTATTCATGAAGCAGTGAAAAGAGTGAAGCCAGTGAAGAAGTTGCCAATGGCAATCAGCTGCTACGTATAATTTTATAGACTGCGTATGATAAATGTTACTTCAATGCTATTTGGTTGCCATGGGCAACGTCTCCTCTGGGTCACTTCTACACTCTTTTCACTGCTTCATGAATAGTCTCCATTATTGCTTTGCTCTTTAATTTAATAGCTTATTATTTTAAAGGGATGCAGTCAGTTTACCTCCAATCAAAATCCCGACTTTCAAAATCCCGACACCAATTGACCGATGGTCAAAATCCCGACAAGGTCAAAATCCCGACATGGACAAAATACCAACATTTAAAATACCGACAAGGTCAGAATACCGACATGTAAAATGCCGACAGGTTGAAATACCGACATGGGTTTTTCATGATTTTTTTCATTGAAACCGACTTGTTCATACTTTACCATCCCAGTGGACCTGGAGGGGGAATATAATAGTGGGCCTCGAAGCATGGCGAGCGCGTGCGAGCCATGCGAGGGGACGCGGTACACTTTATCTGGTGTCCATGTTGACTTATGTCGACATACACACAAAAAACACCAAAAACGGCATGTCGGTATTTTGACCTGTCGGCATTTTACATGTCGGTATTTTGACCTTGTCGGTATTTTAAATGTCGGGATTTTGTCCATGTCGGGATTTTGACCTGTCGGGATTTTGACCATCGGTCAATTGGTGTCGGGATTTTGAACGTCGGGATTTTGAGTGGAGGTATTTCATACCGATAAGCTAAGTTAAGAAGAGCAAAGACATAATGAATAAAATGGTTTCAATTTGTCAGTAATGCAAAGCTTACCATGATACAATTTACATCTGAAAATGTAGCTTTGTATTCTTTAGCCAGGCCCAAATATTAAATTCCACATGTAAAAAAAAAAAAATGAAAGTATTTAATTATTTTCAGTCTGACTGACTCTCTCTCTAAGTTTTCAAATCTATAATGAATTACCCCACATAGTGAAGCCAAGTTTTTAAGTCTATGATTAATTTACCCCACACAGCGAAGCAAAGTTTTAAGTCTATGACTAATTACCCCACACAGGCTTCACAGATCGGACATACCCAGCCAAACCAGCCTGAAAAGAACAATGCTGCTGCCACTGCATCACACACACACACACACACACACACACACACACACACACACACACACACACACACACACACGCTCCTCTTTATGCCGAACGACAGGAGATGAATCATGATGAAGGTCGACAATGCCATTAGGTCGACAAGCATTAGGTCGACATTGCCGTTAGGTCAACATGTACTAGGTCAACAGGTCATGAGGTCGACATGAGTTTTTCAATTTTTTTTTCCTTTTTTGGATTTTTTCATACTTAACGATCCACGTAGACTACGATTGGAACAGTAATCTGTGCCGAGCAAAGCGAGGCACCTTGCCCAAAGCATGTCAAGTGAAGCGAGCCATGCGAGGGGCCACGGTACACTAGTTTGGGTTCCTCATAACTTTACGGAGAAAACGACACCAAAAACAGTAAAAAATTTCATGTCGACCCTTTGACCTGTCGACCTAGTACATGTCAACATAATGTCCATGTCGACCTAATGCATGTCGTCCTTCCATGGTCGACCTAATGGCTGTCGACCTAAGTTGTGTCTATCCAATTACCCAGACCCATGACGTCACTGTCACACTTCCATCAGCCCTGGCAAAGTGGGAGGTGCTGTCACACCGCTGATCACCATGATCTTGCTCAGTGGTGAATTACAGATTGAAAAACTAATTGCGGATCGTATGTGCAAAGTGTGCATGGGCGGTACAGCGTATCTGCTGCCAAATTCTTAAGGGTACACTGTTCTCTGAATGTACCCGCATACTTGCACCGCTGAATAGTGTATAATAAACACTTAGCTGGAGTGCAAAGAAAACAAAGAGATTCCAGTGTGGTGTGTGAAGAGACTCTACCAGACGTATGGGCCCTCATTCCGAGTTGTTCGCTCGCAAGCTGCTTTTACAGCTTTGCACACGCTAAGCCGCCGCCTACTGGGAGTGAATCTTAGCTTATCAAAATTGCGAACGAAAGATTAGCAAAATTGCGAATAGACACTTCTAAGCAGTTTCTGAGTAGCTCCACACTTACTCGGCAACTGCGATCAGTTTAGTCAGTTTCGTTCCTGGTATGACGTCACAAACACACCCAGCGTTCGGCCAGACACTCCTCCGTTTCTCCAGCCACTCCCGCGTTTTTCCCAGAAACGGTAGCGTTTTTTCGCACACACCCATAAAACGGCCAGTTTCCGCCCAGAAACACCCACTTCCTGTCAATCACATTACGATCACCAGAACGAAGAAAAAACCTCGTAATGCCGTGAGTAAAATACCTAACTGCATAGCAAATTTACTTAGCGCAGTCGCACTGCGGACATTGCGCATGCGCATTAGCGACTAATCGCTCCATTGCGACAAAAAAATAACGAGCGAACAACTCGGAATGACCACCATGGTTCGAGGTATAAAAACTATGCAATTATAAATACTTATAGAAGCATCGAGAGGGGAAAGAGAACTCTCTAATATCCATAAAAGAGGGAAAAGATCGTAAGAGAATTATATCATATAAGAAAAGGAGACCTCCTCTTATCCAAGGGTAAAATACCTTATCATCAAGGCCAGGAGGGAAGTCCAGATTATCCCACAATGGGCGGAGAGAGAGAGGAGAAGACAAAAATAGGATTTTAATACCTACCGGTAAATCCTTTTCTCACAAGGTGTTCTTTGGCACTCAAACCCGTCCTCTCAAAGATGGGTCCAACTCAAATCTTATTTATTGCAATATGATTCTGCTTCCTCCTTATTGTGGATCTTGTAGGAAAACATCTATTTCGAATTTTCCAACTATTGCCTTTATGGCTGACATTTGGGATCATACTACAAAAGCATTTGCTCTTTCTCATACATCCTAGAGGATGCTGGGGATGCTTCAAGAACCATGGGGTATAGATGGGATCCGCAGGAGACATTGGCACTTTAAGACTTTAAAAGGGGTGTGAACTGGCTCCTCCCTCTATGCCACTCCTCCAGACTCCAGTTATAGGAACTGTGCCCAGGGAAATGGACATTTCGAGGAAAAGGATTTATTTATTTTAAAACTAAGGTGAGATACATACCAGCTCACACCTTCAAACATGCAGTATAACATGGCATTCAACAACAATGCATGCAACGGCATGACCAACATCAGCCACAGACTGACTGAACTTAACACGAGTGTAACCATAACCAAACTGCAGATACAGCCGGCACTGGGACGGGCGCCCAGCATCCTCTACGGACTAAGAGAAAAGGATTTACTGGTAGGTGTTAAAATCCTATTTTCTCATACGTCCTAGAGGATGCTGGGGATGCTTCAAGAACCATGGGGTTAATACCAAAGCTCTAGAACGGGCGGAAGAGTGCGGATGACTCTGCAGCACCAATTGACCAAACAAGAGGTCTTCCTCAGCCAGGGTATCAAACTTGTAAAACTTTGCAAAGGTGTTTGAACCCGACCAAGTAGCAGCTCAGCAAAGCAGTAATGCCGAGACCCCTCGGGCAGCCGCCCAGGAAGAGCCCACCTTTCTGGTAGAATGGGCTTTCACCGATTTCAGTAACGGCAATCCTGCCATAGAATGAGCCTGCTGAATCGTATTACAGATCCAACGCGCAATAGTCTGCTAGGAAGCAGGAGCCCCAATCTTATTGGGAGCCCAGAGGACAAATAGAGTATCTGTTTTCCTAAACTGCAACGCTCTGGTGACATAGATTTTCAAAGCTCTAACCACATCGAGAGACTTCGATTCTGCCAAGGCGTCAGTAGCCACTGGCACCACAATAGGCTGGTTCACGTGAAATTATGAAACCACTTTTGGCAGAAATTGCTGACGAGTTCTCAACTCCGCTCTATCAGCATGGAAGATTAAATAGGGGCATTTGTGAGACAAAGCCGCCAACTCACATACCAACCTTGCGGATGCCAAGGCCAACAACATGACTACTTTCCAAGTAAGGAATTTTAACTCCACTTTACACAAAGGTTCAAAGCAATTAGGAACTGCAATACCACATTAAGATCCCACGGTGCCACAGGGGGCACAAATGGAGGTTGGATATGCAGCACGCCTTTCACAAAGGTCTGAACATCTGGAAGGGAGGCCAATTCTTTCTGAAAGAAGATTGATAAGGCCGAAATTTGTACTTTAATGGAGCCTAACTTTAGGCCCGCATCCACACCTGCTTGCAAAAAATGGAGCAAACGCACCAGCTGAAAATCCTCCGTAGGAGCCTTCTTGGATTCACACCGAGACACATATTTCCTATAAATGCGGTGGCAATGCTTTGCCGTTACTTCTTTTCTAGCCTGAAGAAGTGTGGGAATGACTTCACTGGGAATACCCTTTCGGGCTAGGATTTGGCGTTCAACCGCCATGCCGTCAAACGCAGCCGCGGTAAGTCTTGATACACGCACGGTCCGGTCCTTGTTGTAACAGGTCCTCCCATAGAGGAAGAGGCCAAGGATCTTCTATGAGCAACTCATGAAGATCTGGATACCAGGCCCTTTTTGGCCAATCCGGAACAATGAGTATCGCCTGAACCCTTGTTCTTCTTATAATCTTTAGCGCCTTTGGAATGAGTGGAAGTGGAGGGAACACATAGACCAACGGAAACACCCACGGTGTCACTAGGGCATCCACCACTATTGCGTGAGGGTCCCTGGACCTGGAACAATATCTCTGAAGTTTCTTGTTGAGGCGGGACGCCATCATGTCTATTTGAGGAATTCCCCAACGACTTGTCACTTCTGCAAAGACCTCTTGATGAAGACCCCACTCTCCTGGATGGAGATCGTGCCTGCTGAGGAAGTCTGCTTCCCAGTTGCCCACTCCTGGAATGAAGACTGCTGACAGAGCGCTTGCATGTCTCTCTCTGCCCAGCGAAGAACTTTTGTGGCCTCGGCCATCGCCGCTCTGCTCTTTGTTCCACCCTGGCGGTTTATGTACACCACTGCTGTTATGTTGTCTGACTGAATCAAGACCGCGAAAAAGATGTTCCGCTTGCAGAATGCCGTTGTAAATGGCCCTTAATTCCAGAATGTATATGTGCAGACAAGCTTCCTGGCTTGACCATTTTCCCTGAAAATTACTCCCCTATGTGACTGCTCCCCAGCCTTGGAGACTTGCATCTGTGGTCACCAGGATCCAATCCTGAATCCCAAATCTGCATCCCTCCAGAAGGTGAGAACTGTGCAGCCACCACACTGGAAGATAGAATTATTTTCTGGTGAATGTCCTGGTGAGACCCGGACCACTTGTCCAACAGGTCCCACTGAAACACCCTGGCATGGAACCTGTCATACGGAATGGCCTCGTAGGCCGCCACCATCTTCCCCAGCAACCGAGTGCATTGATGAATCGACACTCTTGCCGGTTTCAGAATCTGTTTTACCATGTTCTGTATTTCCAGAGCCTTTTCCACTGGTAGAAAAACTCTCTGTAATTCTGTATCCAGAATCATACCCAGGAACGACAGCCGTGTCGTCGGAACCAACTGCGATTTTGGCAAGTTTAGGAGCCAACCAATATTGTTGCAGAATCGTCAGTGAGAGCACAACGTTTTTCAGCAATTGCTCCTTGGATCTCGCCTTTATGAGGAGATCGTCCAAGTATGGGATAATTGTGATTCCCTGCTTGCGCAGAAGAAGCATAATTTCCGCCATAACCTTGGTGAAAATCCTCGGAGCCGTGTACAGACTAAACGGCAACGTCTGAAATTGGTAATGACAATCCTGAACCGCAAACCTCATGTATGCCTGATGTGGAGGATATATGGGAACATGTAAGTAGGCATCCTTTATGTTGACCGACACCATAAAACCCCCCTCCTCCAGACTGGAGATCACTGCTCGGAGAGATTCCATCTTGAATTTGAATTTCTTTAGAAAGAAATTGAGGGATTTTAGGTTCAAAATCAGTCTGACCGAGCCATCCGGCTTCGGGACCACGAACAGACTCGAATAAAAACCCTCCCCCTGTTGTGACGGGGGTACTATGACAATGACTTGATTTTGACACAGCTTTAGTATTGCAGCGCATACTACCTCCCTTTCTAGAAGAGAAGCTGGTAAGGCCGATTTGAAAAATCGGTGAGGGGGCACGTCTTGAAACTCTAATTTGTACCCTTGGGTTACTGGGGGTAATTCCAAGTTGATCGCAGCAGAATTTTTTTTAGCAGTTGGGCAAAACCATGAGCACTGCAGGGGAGGCAGATATAACATGTGCAGAGAGAGAGAGATTTGGGTGTGGTGAGTTCAATCTGCAATCTAAATTGCAGTGTAAAAATAAAGCAGCCAGTATTTACCCTGCACAGAAACAAAATAACCCACCCAAATCTAACTCTCTCTGCACATGTTATATCTGCCCCCCCTGCAGTGCACATGGTTTTGCCCAACTGCTAAAAAATTTCCTGCTGCGATCAACTTGGAATTACCCCCACTGTTTCTACTATCCAAGGATCCAGATCCGAGCGCACCCAGACCTGACTGAAGAGTTAGAGATATACCCCCACCGGTGCGAACTTCCGCAGAGGAGCCCCAGGGGTCATGCGGTGGATTTGGTAGAAGCCGGAGAGGACTTCTGCTCTTGGGAACTTGCCACAGCCTGTGACCTTTTTCCCTTTCCTCTTCCTCTCGCAGCAAGGAAGGAGGACCCATGTCCTTTTTTGTATTTATTGGGTCGAAAGGACTGCATCTGATAGTGGGGCGTTTTCTTTTGTTGTGCAGGAACATGAGGTAAAAATGATGACTTACCCGCGGTAGCCGTAGATACCAGGTCAGTGAGGCCATCACCAAACAAGACCCTACCTTTAAATGGTAGAGACTCCATAGTCTTCTTAGAGTCAGCATCAGCATTCCATTGATGAATCCACAATGCCCTACTAGCCGAGACTGCCATGGCATTGGCCCTTGATCCCAAAAGGCCAATATCCCTCGCAGCTTCTTTTAAATATGCTGCAGCGTCCCTGATATGACCAGAGTCAAAATCATGCTATCCCTGTCCAGGGTATCTATCTCAGATGACAAGTTATCTGCCCACTTTTCAATAGCGCTACTCACCCATGCCGAAGCAGCGGCAGGTCTGAGTAGTGAACCCGTAGTGACATAAATGGATTTTAGTGTATTTTCCTGCTTACGATCCACAGGATCCTTTAGGGCTGCCGTGTCAGGAGACGGAAGCGCCACCTTTTTGGACAGACGCGATAGAGCTTTGTCCACCGTGGGGGTTG
This sequence comes from Pseudophryne corroboree, assembly GCF_028390025.1. NCBI lineage: Eukaryota > Metazoa > Chordata > Amphibia > Anura > Myobatrachidae > Pseudophryne > Pseudophryne corroboree. The sequence goes on along the minus strand of NC_086447.1, from coordinate 310,838,226 downwards.
ACGCCCACTTATTCCCTGTTCCCAGAGGGAAACGGATATGCCACTGGAATTGTGTTGGGAACCTGTACCTTCTTGTCAGGATTTTCCCAAGCCTTTTCCAAAAGAGCTTTCAGTTCATGAGAGGTGGAAACGTTACCTCAGGTTTCTTTTCCTTAAACATGCAGACCCTAGTATCAGGAACAGCAGGGTCTTCCGTAATATGTAATACGTCTTTTATCACCACAATCATGTACTGAATGCTCTTAGCCAGTTTAGGATTTAATCTGGCATCACTATAGTCGACACTGTAATCAGAATCCGTGCCGGTATCTGTATCCGCTATCTGGGTAAATGCACGTTTCTGTGATCCCGAAGGGGTCTGAGCTTGTGACAATGCATCCTCCATAGATTTTCTCCATGTCTGGTTCTTAGACTCAGATTTATCTAATCTCTTAGTCAACCGAGCCACATTTGCATTCAAAACACTCAACATATTTACCAAATCAGCCGTCGGCGGTGCCGACACGGTCACTCCCACTTTTCTGTCCCCTCTCCAGCCTCCTCCTGGGAAGAGCACTCAGCCTCACACATGTCGACACACACGTACCGACATCTGCAATCATACTGGGGCTATAGGGGACAGACCCACAGCAAAGCCTGTTAGAAAGATACAGAGGGAGTTTGCCAGCTCACAACCCAGCGCCTATCCCGTACTGAAACTTTATATACAATGCCTCAGACCTGTTAGCGCTTTTATAATAAAGATAATAGCACCAAATGTACTCCCGTTTTGCACCCTGTTACTTGTACAGCAGTGTGGAGGTCAGGGCCAGCGTCTCTGCAGCTTCTGTGAAGAGAAAATGGTGCCGGTTAGACCTGTGAGGGCTAAGCCATGCCCCCTCACTGGCGTGCTTCAGTCCCGCTCATTTTAGCATATTTATACTGGCGGGGGTCTATATTAAGTGCCCAGGCACTTTTCATATAACTTTTACCAGTTTATTTCAGGTCTACATGCTGCCCAGGGCGCCCCCCCCTGCGCCCTGCACCCTGTTGGTGCCGCTGTGTTTATGGGAGCGCGGTACCTCAAGACCTGAAGTCTTCTGCTGTCACTGAAGTCTTCGATTCTTCTTTTACTCACCCGGCTTCTTTTTTATGGCTCTGCAAGGGGGGTGACGGCGTGGCTCCGGGAATGAGCAGCTAGGCGCACCAAGTTATCGTACCCTCTGGAGCTAATGGTGTCCAGTAGCCTAAGAAGCAGAGCCTTGAACTCACAGAAGTAGGTCTGCTTCTCTCCCCACGAAGCAGGGAGCCTGTTGCCAGCAGTGCTCCCTGAACATAAAAAAACCTAACATAAGTCTTTTTTCAGAGAAACTCAGTAGAGCTCCCCTGTGTGTGACCAGTCTCCCTGGGCACAGAATCTAACTGGAGTCTGGAGGAGGGGCATAGAGGGAGGAGCCAGTTCACACCCCTTTTAAAGTTCTTTAAGTGCCCATGTCTCCTGCGGATTCCGTCTATACCCCATGGTTCTTGAAGCATCCCCAGCATCCTCTAGGACACAGGTTCTCAAACTCGATCCTCAGGACCTCACACAGTACATGTTTTGCAGGTCTCCTCACAGAATTGCAAGTGAAATAATTAGCTCCACCTGTGGACCTTTTAAAATGTGGCAGTGAGTAATTAATACACCTGTGCACTTGCTGGGTTACCTGTAAAACATGCACTGTGTGGGGTCCTGAGGACCGAATTTGAGAACCACTGCTCTAGGACGTAAGAGAAAGAGCAAATGCTTTTGTAGTATGATCCCAAATGTCAGCCATAAAGGCAATAGTTGGAAAATTCTAAATAGATGTTTTCCTACAAGAACAGGGGATCCACAATAAGGAGGAAACAGAATCATATTGCAATAAATAAGATTTGAGTTGGACCCATCTTTGAGAGGACGGGTTTGAGTGCCAAAGAACACCTTGTGTGAGGTGAGGTGCATAAAAGTAAAAGCCTTAGGTTTGGAACACGACCCGCTCCCTTGCTGGTTTATGAATGGTCCTCATCCTAACCCTAGATTTCTACCCAACCCAAAGAAAGGGAATGAACTTGAAATTATAAGAAAGCAGCAGAAAAGCACTTCACATTGTTTCTTTACAAGAAACCCACATAAAATTCATCGTGAAGCTCAGTGCAAACACTTTGTACCCGCCGAAACAGGGCAATGCCCTAAGTGCAAGGCCTCATCGGGTACCTTCTTTCATAATGTGTGGTCTTGTGGAGTAATCAAAAGTTTTGGAACAAGACTTTCATATATTAATACCACATTTAGTTTAAAAGTGTCATTAGATCCTGCAGCATTGTTGTTTGCTAATTTCAAAAACTGGGCTCTAGGGGCTGATACCACCAAGCTCAATCCTTTCTTAATTGTCCTTGTCACTATTGCCAAAAAAGAAATATTGACACAGTGGATCACCGTTCACCACCCAGATTACATATGGTCCACTGCATGCTTCTTAAAACCATGTATTTAGACAGATACTCCACGCTCCCTAATATTGAAAAAGGTATTATAAGCTTTAACCGTAAATGGGGCTCCTTTATTGATACACTGCCAAATCATACTAAAGAACAGATTTTTAAAATATTAGAATACACGGAATGGCATTTATATCGCAAAATACAGGAAACTTTGTAGCTGTGGTTTTTCAGGGAGAATTTTTGAAACTTGTCACACCATCCTCCCACCTACTACCACTTGTTGAACTATGACAGTCGCCTCTCTTTAACATATTGTCTACTTTAATAACAGCTGTAATGTATTTTGCAAACATGTCGTCTATGTGCAAAACATTTCCCCCTCTTCCAGTTCTTCTTCTGTGGTTATCCTTGTTGTCTGTGTTTTCTTCTCTCACTTTCTTTTAATGTGTAACTTAGTTGATTTTTTATATTACTGAATACTGCTCTTTTATCAATATGCACATTGTATTTTTGCCAACTATTCCTTTAGTTTACTCTTTCAACACACTCGTAGTATTATTGGAGATTCTGATTTCGTTGATTATATCATACCTGTACAAACTTTGGACCGGAGCCGCAGATCCCTATTGATATTCTATGTGAACATTATGTAATGGGATTGTGTGTCTTACTCACTCACTTTATGACAGTCATTTCTGTATGATGACTCCAGTCAACTTTTTTTTCCACTTATCAACTCAATGATTTTACTTTGTAAAATCATATTGTTGGCAACTGTACAAAATGTACTGCGCTTTAATACTTTGAGTATACTTTAATAAATACTTTTTTTTTTTTTTAAAGAGAGCAGCAGAAGGAATACTAACAGGGGGCTCATGGAAAACATGGAGTAAAATGAGTAAGATATTAATTTTAAGAACATTACTTCAGCCAGTCCATGATATAAATTGAGATGACCACTTGTGGGGATCCTGACAATGGTGGGGAAAAGCCCAAGATAATTTGCGTCATTAAGTTGAGAGTATCTCCTAGTGAGGAACACCCCTAGATACTTGAGATTGGTTTGTTTCCAACACGGATCTAAGAGAGTCAGAAAGGTTAATATCCAAGACTTCCAGGGCCGGACTGGGACCAAAAATAGGCCCTGGCATTTTTGAAGCACACAGGCCCACCTCGGTGTCAGCATCTGACTCCTCCTCTTACTATTCCAGACTCCTCCTACTTCTTAGTCTATGCTCTTACAAATATAAATTATTATAACAACATACAAGTGTACATCATTCTGTATTAAAATACACACAACCATTGGTTGAAGTGGAAATGTTGAAGTGGGGGTATGGAAAAATAAAGGTTGTAACTAAGCCTGCGCGCTCAAGAAAAGGGGCATGGACACGTGCGCGCCCCATTCACTAGAATGAGAGCGTCTGTGTGCACTCTCGGCGGGGCTAAGCGGCAACCAATCAGACAGAGAGTGTCCCATAGAGGCCAAAAATATGGGTGTGGCCAAATAAAATGGGACATGATACACAGACATATGCCCCCAATAGTGCAGTGCCAGATCCACAATTGCCCCCACAGTGCCAGGTATACAAATGCCTCCACAGTGCCAGGTATGCAAATGCCCCCACAGTGCCAGGTATACAAATGCCCCCACAGTGCCAGATCCACAAATGCCCCCACAGTGCCAGATCCACAAATGCCCCACAGTGCCAGGTATACAAATGCCCCCACAGTGCCAGGTATACAAATGCCCCCACAGTGCCAGGTATACAAATGCCCCCACAGTGCCAGGTAAACAATTGCACCCACAGTGCCAGTCAATTGCCCCCACAGCAGTGCTGCAGCTGCTTACAGCTGCTGCTGCTCCTCCGGCTGGGATGTGACTGAGGCTGTCAGGAGCTGAGAGCGTGCCAGTGCGGCTATGTCTGGCGGCGTGTAGCGGACTTCAAACCAGCCGCCGGTTCGTGAGCCAATCAGAGCTCGCGGACCGGCAGCGGTGACTCCTGATTGGCTGCCGGTCCGTGAGCTCTGATTGGCTCACGAACCGGTGGCTGGTTTGAAGTCCACTATACGCCGCCAGACATAGCCGCGCTGGCGCGCTCTCCTCCCCTGACAGCTGAGACACGCTGCCGCCGGACTGAGCGGCAGCGTGTCTCAGTGAGCGCTGGACCGGCCCACGTGGCCATCGGCCCTTCTGGCATTTGCCAGAAGTGCCAGATGGCCAGTCCGGCCCTGAAGACTTCTGTCTTAGAAGCAGAGGCAGGATAAGAACCCATGGGGCACTAAGTAAGCTACCGGTTTGGGGCTCCCTCCTGTAATCCAATCATTCCCTTCTATTTACTATACTTACTTATATTAGTAAACTATACTAATATATAAACAACACCAAATTATATACATACAGGACACAAGAGATTCTGTATCTAATGAACTAGAGTGGAAAGAAGAGAACAAGGCAGTGGTTACAAACACAAAGTGCACCTTAAAAAACCTTAAACAACAATTTAAAATGGGAAAAAAAAATATTTCAATTTATTATAATAAAGAGCTCAGTTTATAGTAACTTCATATTAGAAAATGAATATGTGGAGGAAAATTGCATACAGTCTATAACAAAGACTGGACATTTATAGGCATTTCCTTCACATATTGTCCCACTGACAGGGAAAAAAGTGTTAGCCCACATGGAAAAAAACACACAATAGCCCCTACAGGAAAAAATAATAATTTGGCCTACATAGGAAAAAATAAAACACATTGATTAATTTCCTCCACAGCCAGAAACAAAATAAATAAAACAAACATTAATTTCCCCCCCAGTCCCCAACAGTAGACAGAGTGACCTCACCATCCAGGGCTGTAATAGATAGATGCAGAGCTAATTGCAGGAGACCAGCCTCCAGACCAGTGAGTGCCTCCAGTAGTTCCAGAAAGTCCAAACTAGACCAGTGGGCTGGAACTCATCCGGGCTGTCAACACTGATGAGGTGTAACACACTGTCCTCAGCCCCTTATCACCTTCCTCTGCCCCTTATCACCTTCCTCTGCCCCTCAACACCATTGCCCTCAGCCCCTCAGCATCTCATCATCTTCCTCAGCACTCAACCCCTTATCACCTTCCTCAGCACCTCATCATCTTCCTCAGCCCTCAGGCTCTCATCACGTTCCTCAACACCTCATCATTTTCCTCAGCACTCATCACCTTCCACAGCCCCTCATCTCCATATTGGCCCCTTAACCATTCTCAGCCCCTCATCACCTTCCTCAGCCCATAATTTTCCTCAGCCCCTCATCACCTTCCTCAGCCCCTCTTTTTCAACAACGCTCACTGTCTCTGTCCTCAAATGCCTACAGCCTGTTAATCAGGTAACAGGGCACTGCGACCGAAGCCGCAACACCATGAAATGCACTGTTGCTCCAATGCATGCAATGTTAAAAAAAATAAAATTCGGACCGAAATCCCACTGCATTTGGGGCTTAATCAGTCCCTATATGCCTATCCTGTTACATCTTGTATCAGTGCATCAGTTCTTGTGCCTCATACCTCACTGCTACTAGGCAGCCCTGCAATTCACTGGTTTGTGTGTCCACATACTTTCTTGCTCCTAGGCAGCCCTCCAGTTCAACATATCCTTTGCCTAATACAGTACCTTGCTGCTCATAGGCAGCACTGAAGTTCTCCAGGTTCTGTGTCCCATGTAATTCACTACTCCTAGGCAGCCCTGCAGTTTATCAGTTCCTGTACCTCATAGGCAGCACTGCAGCTCATAAGTACTTGTGCCTCATCAGTTCCGAACAGCTCTGCAGTTCATCAATTCCTGTGCCTCATACATCACTGCTCCTATGCACCTTGGCAATACATTACCGTAAAAGCCTGAATTAGGCCCTGTGTGACTTGTGGCAACAGGTTTGAGGGCTATAGAGGAAAATTTGATATAATATGCTGGTTTCTCTTCATTCTGCTTTTTCGAAATAAACCATATAGCATGCTGTTACACAGAAACTCCATTCACAATTGGAGGCAGGGGTGTATCTACCCCTTTGCCAGGATGACACTCACCCAAAGGGGCATCATTCCAGGGGAGCACCACCCAGCATTGCCACCTGCAGCCATGGGGTAGAATAACATAGTGAGTTGGGCATCAGCACCCTTCCATTAGTTGCTGGCTGTCAGTGACTGAATTTGACTCTGCCCATAGAACACCAGTGTATGGGCTGTGGAGCAGGCGGTGGAGGATTAAACCCTGGGCTGTGGCTGATACATAGGCCCTCATTCCGAGTTGATCGCAAGCTGCCGTTGTTCTCTGCGTAGCGATCAGTTAAAAACCTGGCAAAACTGCGCATGCGTATGCACCGCAATGCGCATGCGCGGTGTATGGGTACAAAGAGCATCGTGGTTTTGCACAGGTTCTAGTGACGCTTTCAGTCGCACAGCCGACCGCAAGGAGATTGACAGGAAGTGGGAGTTTCTGGGTGTCAACTGACCGTTTTCTGGGAGCGTTTGGAAAAACGCAGGCATGGCCGGGCGTTTGCTGGGTGGGTATCTGACATCATTACCGTGTCATTCGTCGCAGCAATCATCGCACAGAATAAGTAACTGCAGGGATGGTCTTGTTCTGTACAAAATGTGTTTGCAGCCGCTCTGCTGCACAGGCGTTCGCACTCCTGCAAAGCCAAAATACAATCCCCCGTGGGCAGCGACTATGCGTTTGCATGGCTGCTGAAAGTAGCTAGCGAGCGATCAACTCGGAATGAGGGCCATAGTGTATATCAGCAGTGTGGGGAATGGTATAGGTTGCGACTGAACATACTGTAGGTAATAGTGTATAGAGCTGGGGGCCAGCATTAGCAGTAACATCGCTGCTTCCCAGTGTCCAGAGATCGCATTCAGTGCATTCACTATGGGGCACAGGCCACAGGAGTATTGTCCGTTCTCTGGCAGATGTACAGTATTAAGCATGGAGAAGTGATAAAGTTCTGTCATTTTTCAAACCCAGGGGTCTATTAATGAAGCAGTGAAAAGTGTGGAGAAGTGAGCCAGTGGAGAAGTTGCCAATGGCAACCAATTAGCATTGAAGTAACATTTATAATTTGCATACTATACAATTGTACGGAGCAGCTGATTGGTTGCCATGGGCAACTTTTCCACAGCCTCACTTCTCCGCTATTTTCACTGCTTCATTAATAGACCCCCAGCCTGTAACTTGACAGAGCTGAGTGGCTGGTGCGTTATAAATTAATCTTTCCAATTTATCGCTTCTCCAGGCTTAATACATCTGCCCCAGTACTGACATGTAAACTAAACAGTCAGTGGAAATGGTGGTGCCCATTATTGTCGATACCCACATGTATTCATGCACTCAGTACTGGGCAATACTAACTGGCTGCAGCTTTATTCCAGGTACACATTGGGGATAATCCCATTAATAGTAGGGTTCTTCCTTCTACTGGCAGGAAGTGTGAATCGGGTACCTGTAATTCTACTTGTAGTGCTATGTCCTCCTGTTGTTTATAATGGTAAAGGAAAGCTCTGTCCTTGAGGTACATTATATGAGGTACAGTCTTGATTATTTTTTTATGTGGGGATCAATGTATTTATTTTGTTTTCTATGGGGGCTAGTGTGATTGATTGTTTTTTTTATGTAGGGGCCAATTTGTGTTATGGTTTTTTCTCTTGGGTGACAGTTTGTTTTTTCCCCTCATAGTAAGCAATGTGTGTGTTTTTTCCCTATGGCTGACTGATGTTGTACCTTGGCAATTTTTACAATCTTGATTGGTATACTGCGAGTTGAAAAAGGTTGAAAATCACTGCAGTAGAGTCTATAGTGTCTTGAAGTTGTAATGTACCTGTCTGCTGTCCACAGACACTTGTGTGCGGTCTCTTTTTTATATTAAATTGTAATTATTCTAAAAATATAAGTTGTGGTGGTAGTGGTGAAGGGAGGGAGGGAGGTGCCAGTCCCTTGCTTTGCCATGGGAGCTCAGACCCAGGGGCTGGCTGGCAACTTTTAGCCTGGGGGGCAGTCCAGAGCACTGGCCCATAAGTAATGGCGCCATCTTAAATGGAGTTTTTTTTGTTTAAAAAATATTTATTAATTAAAAAAAATTAGGCCTGGTGTAAATTATCCCAGAGATACTTGATTATAAAGTTGTCAGTGCGGCCGCGGCTTCAGCAGAGCAGTGTAGTGCAGGGGTGGCCAACCAGTCAGTGGCAAAGGGCCAGAAAAGATCTGTAGTCAAGGGTAAGAGCCATATCATGCGCGCACCGAAGGCGCGTGAGCAAAAATGGGGGCATGGCATAGTTGTCACAAAGCCACACCCCCTTTTTATGCGCACACCTTTCTGCTTGACGTTTGTAGGAGTATGACCTTGTGTCATAACCCCATTTTTAGTCATGTTGTACAGTGCCACATACAAATAAAGCCCCTGTACAGTGCCACATACAGATAAAAACATAAAAAATGGGTGCCTCCACAGTGCCAGATACATATATTTCTCCACAGTGCCAGATACATATATTCCTCCACAGTGCCAGATACATATATTCCTCCACAGTGCCAGATACAAATATGCACCCACAGTGCCAGATACAAATATGCACCCACAGTGCTAGATACAAATATGCACCCACAGTGCCAGATACATATATGTCCCCATAGTGCCAGATATGCCCCCACTGCCAGATACACATCTCCCCAGTGCCAGATATGCGCCCAGTGCAAGATACACATGTCCCCCCAGTGCCAGATATGCCCCCAGTGCCAGATACACATGCCCCCCCAGTGCCAGATATGCCCACAGTGCCAAATATGCCCCCACTGCTAGCTACATGTCTCCCCAGTGCCAGATATGCCCCCAGTGCCAGATGTACCCCCACTGCCAGATACGCATGCCCCCAGTGCCAGATACACATGTCCCCCCAGTGCCAGATATGCCCCCAGTACCAAATATGCCCCCACTGCTAGCTACATGTCTCCCCAGTGCCAGATATGCCCCCAGTGCCAGATGTGCCCCCACTGCCAGATACGCATGCCCCCAGTGCCAGATACACATGTCCCCCCAGTGCCAGATATGCCCCCAGTGCCAAATATGCCCCCACTGTCAGCTACATGTCTCCCCAGTGCCAGATATGCCCTCACTGCCAGTTACACGTCTCCCAAGTGCCAGATATGCCCCCAGTGCCAGATACATGTCCCCCCCAGTGCCAGATATGCCCCCAGTGCCAGAAAAACATGTCACCCCAGTGTCAGATATGCCCCCAGTGCCAGAAGCACTGACAAATTTATAATAAAGCACATGTCCACCCAGTGCCAGATATGCCCCCAGTGCCAGATATGCTCCCAGTGCCAGATACACGTTCCCCAGTGCCAGATATGCCCCAAGTGTAAGATACACATGTCCCCACACTGTGCCCCCCCAAGTGCTGCTCACCGCCGCACTGCTGCTCTGCTCAGCCTGCTGCTTGTGAGGGGAGGAAAGCGCAGTGTGCACCTCTCCTGCCCCTCAGTCTCCACTCTCCGGTGGCATTGATTCTCTCTAATTAGGCGCCGATCCGTGAGCCAATCAGAGTTCGCGGACTGGCAGCTAAGACTCCTGATTGGCTGCGGTCTGCGAGGTCTGATTGGCTCATGGGCCGGCGACGGGCACTGCAGACTAGGGCAGCGGGAGGCGTCGCGGGAGTTTTGTGAGCCGCATGTGGAGATAGAAAGAGCCGCATGTGGCTCGAGAGCTGCGGGTTGGCCACCGCTAGTGTAGTGTAAGGTGGTGGCAGGCCCGTGACCCTTGGCAGTAGCGTGGCCCGGGGGCACATGGCACCCTGCCCCCCGGGCCAGCCCGCCTCTGCTCAGACCCCTAGATACACCCCTGATTGGAAGTCATTAAATGTTGAAAAAAGCTAAAAAACTTTAAAAAATTTTTTTTTTATATACTGTGTTATATACAATATATATATATATATATATATATGTGTGTAAAAAGATAGTACAGCGCCACTTGTGGGGTGAAAATCTCAGTAAGACTATGTAAACGATAAAAAGTTTTACAATACGAAAGCTAAAAGCCCACCAAACCTTATCAAACGGTGTCAGCCAAACCCTAAAAATACAACACTGGTACAGTATTGTTAAAATGTATAAAAAAGGAGGGAACAGGGGTACCGGCGACAAGTGTGGCTTAAAAACAATGGTTAAATATATATTAAAATTGGAAGCCAAAAGATATTATAAAAGTGAATTTTAATATATGAGAGTAAAAACAGTTTCAAAACAATTATTTAAAATGCCAGAGATATTACACATAAAAAATGTAAAAGGATAAGAAATCAAACTTAACTTGAAAACACTGGGTGGTCAGTACAGGCCCAACGCGTTTTGTCTCAACAGACTTCTTCAAGAAACTTCTTCTCATATATTAAAATTCACTTTTATAATATCTTTTGGCTTCCAATTTTAATATATATTTAACCATTGTTTTTAAGCCACACTTGTACCTCTATTCCCTCCTTTATATATATATATATATATATATATATATATATATATATATATATAAATAAAAAAAAATATATTTTATATATACGTGTGTGTGTGTGTGTGTGTGTGTGTGTGTGTGTGTGTGTGTGTGTGTGTGTGTGTTACTTGGAGTAATTTTGTACAATATTTGTAGATCAGTTTAATATTAGTACTGTAATGGCACCCTGTACTACCTCACAATGGGATAAGTTTCCTTGTATTAAACATTTATTGCAAAGATGACAGTTTTATGAAAAAAGTCCACTGTTCAATGCAATATTACCAAAGGTATTGGCAGTAAAATGTCTCTCGTCAGTACAGAGAGTAATTTTTCACATTAAGAAAATAATGTGAATTATCATCAAAATAAAATATCAAATATTGTTTAAAATAAAATGTAACAGAAACATAGAAACATAGAATTTGACGGCAGATAAGAACCACTTGGCCCATCTTGTCTGCCCCTTTTTTTTATCCTTTAGGTAATCTCAACCCTTTTTGAACCTTAATTCTTTGTAAGGATATTCATATGCCTCTCCCAAGCATGTTTAAATTGCTCTACAGTCTTAGCCTCTACCACCTCTGATGGGAGACTATTCCACTTATCCACTACCCTTTCCGTGAAGTAATTTTTCCTTAAATTTCCCATGAACCTCCCCCCCTTCCAGTCTCAGTGTATGTCCTCGAGTTCTAATATTTCTCTTCCTTTGAAGAATGTTTCCCTCCTGAACTTTGTTAAGACCCTTGATATATTTGAAAGTTTCTATCATGTTCCCCCTTTCTCTTCTCTCCTCCAAACTATACATGTTAAGATCTTTTAGCCTTTCCGGGTACGTTTTGTGATGTAGGCCATGCACCATTTTAGTTGCCTTTCTTTGTACACTCTCTAATGTATTTATATCCTTCTGGAGATATGGTCTCCAGAACTGGACACAGTATTCCAGATGGGGCCGCACCAATGACCTATACAGTGGCATTATCACTTCTATTTTCCTACTACTAATTCCTCTCCCTATGCAACCAAGCATCTGACTTGCCTTTCTCATTGCTTTGTTGCATTGCTTTCCTGCCTTCAAGTCACTTTAAATAGTGACTCCTAAATCCCTTTCCTCCTCAGTAGTTTCCATTATAGTACCCGTGATACTATATTTAGCCTTTGGGTTTTTGAGACCTAAGTGCATGATTTTGCATTTTTTAGCATTAAACTGTGGTTGCCACGTTCTTGACCATTTCTCAAGCCTACCTAGGTCATCCATCATTTGTTTTACCCCTCCCGGTGTGTCTACCCTGTTGCATATCTTTGTATCATCTGCAAAAATCATACCTTCCCTTCAATACCATCTGCAATGTCACCAACAAAGATATTAAAGAGAACTGGACCAAGTACAGATCCCTGGGGTACTCCACTGGTAACATTTCCCTCCATAGATTGCACTCAATTTACTATAACTGTCTGTTTCCTATCCTGCAACCAGGTTCTTATCCATTTAACTGTTTTATAATCCACCCCCACGCTTTCAAGTTTATTTAGCAGTCTGCAATGTGGGACAGTGTCAAATGCCTTACTAAGTCTAGATATGCTACATCTACAGCTCCCCCTTGGTCTATTATTTTCGTCACAGAGTCAAAAAAGTCAATAATATTTGTTTGGCATGATCTACCACCAGTAAATCCATGCTGTTTTGGATCCTGTAAGTGGTTTGATTTAAGATATTCCACAACTCTTTCTCTTAATAGTTTTTCCATTACTTTCCCCACTATTGATGTAAGGCTTACTGGTCTGTAGTTACTTGCTTCTTCCTTGCTTCCACTTTTGTGCAGTGGAACTACATTTGCTCTTTTCCAGTCCTCTGGAATAGCACCTGTATTTAGTGACTGGTTAAATAATTCTGTTAATGGTGTAACCAGCACATCTTTTAGCTCCTTGAGTATCCTTGGGTCATAGCCGTAACTAGGTGTGTGCCAGAGGGGCATTGCACAGAGCGCAACTGCACTGTGGGCGCACCATCTGGCAGCACCACCCGCACGGCCGTTGCCCATTGCTCACTCTCATTGCCTCCTGCCGGACGCCGCTGCAGTGCTGTCCTGCACTGAGTGTTCAGAAACCCCCCCTGAGGGAGACGGAGACACGTCTGCCTCTGTCTCCTTGATTCCCGCAACGATGATCGGCGCTGCCAGCAGCTCCTATAGACAGGGAGCACTGCGCTGCGCTGCTCAACAAATCTCTCCGGCGCTGCGGCTGCTAGCTTCGGGCACCCGGCGTCAGGGGAAGCGGTAGGACCGGCAGCGGCGGCAGGCACTAAACAGCAATGCACAAAGCAGCAATACCGGTCCATTCGCTTCCCTTGACGCCGGGTGCCCGAAGCTGCCAGCCGTAGCAAGATAGGTCCATTGACTGTAATGTTCCTAGACTAACAACATTTTAACAGCTTGTACAACCTGCTTTGTCCACCAAAACCAGAGTTCTCACATAGCTACAGACAGATGCCAAACAGCCAGGCCAGTAATTCATGCTACAAATATTACAGACCGAAAATCCAAACTCCATCTGTTTCAATACTACCAACCAACATATATTCAACTAACTATACAAAGGCTGACCACAAACTAGATACACTGACAGCAGGAATTGCAAACAATAAGCACTTATGTTACCAGTGCAGTAAATACCTAACAATTTAAACGTCAATGTTTTTAATACAGGGAACACAAAAATATATAAAGATGTACAACACTAAACATTTGATTTTACCAAAATTCTCCTCCCCTCTGGTCTACTTTTTCTAGTACGTATTTTATTTTAGTGAAAGACCTCAGGAAAGCTACAGCACAACAGTCACTGAAACTGCAAAGGACTGCTGCAAAACACCAAAGCTAGTAATACCAGTTTTGCACCAAAGTACCAGGTCTGACCCAGTATTTGGAACTCTGTTCCAAACCAGGCCAGACCCCTTTCATACCGCGATGCCAAACTGGGTTGTTTCCAGGTCAGTGCCATTCATACTTCACTTGTGTGTGGTGCAACTCTTCTGTTGACGCTGGGAGAGGACATCATCTCCAATAGCTGGGAAAATACAGCTTTCTCCATGCTGTAAACATGTAAGGGGGACTCTGCCTGCCATAATGTGTAAAAGGGGGACCTATCCTGCCGTAACGTGTAAAAGGTGGACTCTGCCTGCCGAAACGTGTAAAAGGTAGACTCTGTCTGCCGTAATATGTAAAAGGGGACGCTCTCTGCCGTAACGTGTAAAAGGTGGACGCTGTCTGCCGTAATGTGTAAAAAGGAGGCGCTGTCTGTCGTAATGTGTAAAAAGGGGAGGCTGTCTGCCTTAATGTGTAAAAAGGGGCTCTATCTGGTGTAGTGGCGCCACTGTGCGGCATAATTTGAATAATGGAGACTACTGTGCACCATTATGAACTGGATTATTTTGTGGCCACACCCCTTTCCTGTGAAGCCACGCCCCTATATTTTTTGTTCGCGCCTATGGCGCGCACTGCCGCCGGTTTACATTAAAGGGGGGACACCGATGCCGTCTCTTGCACACAGTGCTGAAATGTCTAGTTACGGCACTGCCTTGGGTGTATCCCATCTGGTCCCATTGATTTATCCACTTTTAGTTGTGAAAGTTCTGTTAGGACCTTCTCCTCTGTAAATGTACTTTCATCTACCTTATTTTTATGAATGTCCTTGCAACTTAACTGTGGCCCCATCCCTTCTTCTGTAGTAAATACTGAGCAAAAATAATTATTTAGGTGATCTGCTATTGCCTTGTCTCCCTCCACCAAATGCTCACTCTCTGTCTTAAGTCTTATTATTCCTCCATTTGATTTTCTCCTTTCACTTATATACTTAAAAAAAGTTTTGGCCCCTTTATCTACTGACTGGGCCATTTTTTCCTCAGCTTCTGCCTTTGCACGTCTGATCACTTTCTTAGCATCCTTCCGTCTGTCAAGATACACCTCTTTGTCGTTATTATTTTGAGTCTGTTTGTATTTCCTAAATGCCATTTTTTTTGCTTTCACACTAGTTGATACCTCTTTAGTGAACCACACTGGCTTCCTTTTCCTGGTGCTTTTCCTAACCCTTTTGATACAAAGATCAGTTGCACTTAGTATTGCACTTTTCAGTTTTTCCCACCTCTCCTGCAGTCCTTCCAAGTTCCACCAGTCCGCCAATTAATCACTTAAACATCTCCCCATTTTTGCAAAATCAGCATTTCTAAAATCCAACACCTTTGTTTTTGTGTGACAGGAGTTGGATCCTGTCTTTATACTAAACCATACTGCTTGATGATCACTGGATCCCAGGTGCTCACCCACATATATGTCAGATATCCTATCACCATTTGTAAGAATTAAATCTAATATTGAATCTTTGCGAGTGGGCTCCGTCACCAATTGCTTGAGAGATGCTCCCTGTAAGGAATGTAGAAATTTGCCACTTGTAGCTGAACTTGCAAAAGACCCCTCCCAATTTACATCAGGTAAATTAAAGTCTCCCATGATTATGACTTCTCCCTTTAAAGCCATTTTAGTGATGTCCAACAATAGGTTCCTGTCCAAATCCTGCCCCTGGCCTGGTGGTCTATAGATCACCCCAATGCGAATAACATCCTTCTCCCCGGTTTCTATGGTGACCCAAAGGGCCTCAGTTTTGTCTTCAATATTTTGTATTAAAGTAGCATTTATGCTTTTTTTCACATACATTGCTACCCCTCCTCCTATTCTTCCTATTCTATCCTTCCTAAATAAATTGTATCCTGGTATAGCTATGTCCTAGTCATGATTTTCATTGCACCATGACTCTGTAATTGCCACAAAATCCAGGTTATCCCTTGTCATTATCGCAATTAGCTCTGGAATTTTGTATCCTAAGCTCCTAGCATTTGCACACATAGCTTTAAGATTTTTGTCTGTGCATTTGTTATTAGTAGCCATGTCCAGACTGTACAAAATAAATGACAAGTTTAAAGTTGAAATTACCTGTTTGGGGATGTTGCTCAGTGTTTGATATATATATATATATATATATATATTTTTTTTTTTTTACTAATCAGGAATCACACTGTGTCCTTTACACCATGAATACACCTCCCTAAATATAAAGATATAGTACACATGACCACAATGAGCAAATGATCAAAGGAGGTAAACACCAGAGAGCATGCAATAATAAACTATGTTTCACTGTGCAACTTCCCCACACATACAATGCCAATTACAAGCCAATCATTACTAATAATAGTCCTTTGCAACATATTTTATCCCTGCTCTTGTTTTGGTATGTCTCCATAACAAACAGTATCACAAGTGATAACAGGGTACACTTGAAAATGGCACTGTACAGTATATTGTATAAGACAATGTGACATGTGCTAGTTGCCAGTGGTTGCTCATAAAAATAACTCTGTACGACGTTTACCTCTTCTGCTCCTTTCATACTGTTCTAGCCCTTTACTTTGGTTTATTATACAGCCAACCCTTAATGTTTGTCTACCTACAGTACAAGTTATGCAAAAGTCAGTATGTTCCCAGCTGGCAAGTAAGAAAATGTTTAGTTGCACAGACTAAAAAGGTGAGCCTGCTGGGTTTCCTCTTAACGGCCCCAATAACACTCCACAAAGTACAATTTACTGGTAGACCATATGGGGAAAATACATTATGTATGGACTCAAACTGCTTCTTCCCACAGTCAACTAATCCCAAAATGTAGTTAAATATTTTTAAAAAAATGTGTGATATTTTCTTCACATTTAGTGAAAATAGAGTAGTCAAAACAGCACTTTGCTTTAAGCTTGCATGTCATCACTGTCCATGTGTTTGGGTGTAAATTCAGTTAATCAGTTGTATGAGCAGCAGACTCTGGTTCTCTCACCATACCTACAGGCCTCCAGTCTACCTCCATCTATTCCTATTAATTAACAAGTCACTGTGCTCCTGAACTATCAGTGTGACACATTCTTTGTATTAACAGAGCGATGACTCACAACTTGAGTAAAAGGTACAGACGAGGTATACTTCCATCCCTGTACCTACTGTATTCAGACTGTCAGTCACTTAACTACTGATATATAGTGGTATCCAATTAGCTGTGGTGATTTTGTATGGCTAATGAATTTGCTGGGGGCTATCCAATTAGCCCAGATACCCGGCACATATCAGGGAGGATCCAGTAAGGTATCCTGGCTGGAGACTGACACTGGGATTCCAACAGCCAGAATACCGGCAGCAAGTGCAGTGGCCTTGGGTGGTGGCATAGACCACCACCTGAGTGGGGATTCCGGGGACGGTTGGTATTCCGACCGCCGGTATTTCACCAGGTGTCAGGATTCCAGTGTCGGTATCCTGACCGCCGGGATCCTGGCAGACGGCAGCTTGATTGCTTCCCATCGGGGGATATGCTGAGGCACGTGAAGCATAATCCCGATATCCAGTCCTCAGAGCCACAATAACTAGAGATGAGTGGGTCCAGTTCCCCGAGAACCAGACCCACCCAAACATAATGTTCCGAACCAGGATCTGAATCCTACTTGGGTTTTCCCGCCTGACTCAGAAGCAAAAATGAGGCTAAACGTCATCCTCCCGCTGTCGAATACTCGTGAGTTTTGGATTCTATAAAGGTCCCCAGTGATCGTGTCATCTTCACTCAGTCTGTGGAGCTTGTATTGAGCAGATATGTCCAGGCTGTGTCCACTCAGGGGTGCTGCCATGCAGGGCCGGTGCTAGGGTGTTCGGCGCCCCACTGCAAACTATAAATTTGCACCCTCCCATATTCCACAAAGGGTCAGCGCACGCCAGGAAAAGGGGTATGGTCTCACAAGTAAGGGGCATGGCCACACAATAGTACCCCCATTTAAAATTACTCCACACAGTAGCACAATCTTATTCATCTTATATGTAATGCTCCACCCGTAGTAGTAGCGTCCTTATACGTAATGCCCCCAGTAGTAGTAGCATCCTTATACATAATGCCCCCCCAGTAGTAGTAGCAGCATTCTTATACATAATGCCCCCCCAGTAGTAGTAGCATCCTTATACATAATGCCCCCCAGTAGTAGTAGCGTCCTTATACGTAATGCACCCACAGTAGTAGTAGCCTCCTTATGCATAGTGCACCCCAAGTAGTAGAAGCGTCCTTATACGTAATGCCCCCCCAGTAGTAGTAGCATCCTTATACGTAGTGCACCCCCAGTAATAGAAGCGTCCTTATACGTAATGCCCCCCCAGTAGTAGTAGCGTCCTTATATGTAATGCACCCCAGTAGTAGTAGCATCCTTATACATAATGCCCCCCCCAGTAGTAGTAGCATCCTTATACATAATGCCCCCCCAGTAATAGTATCATCCTTATACATAATGCCCCCCAGTAGTAGTAGTAGCATCCTTATACATAATGCCCCCCAAGTAGTAGTAACATCCTTATACATAATGCCCACCCAGTAGTAGTAGCATCCTTATACATAATGCACCCACAGTAGTAGTAGCGTCCTTATACGTAGTGCACCCCCAGTAGTAGAAGCGTCCTTATACGTAATGCCCCCCCCAGTAGTAGTAGCGTCCTTATACATAGTGCACCCCTAGTAATAGAAGCGTCCTTATACATAATTCCCCCCTAGTAGTAGTAGCGTCCTTATACGTAATGCCCCCCAGTAGTAGTACCGTCCTTATACATAATGCCCCCCAGTAATAGTAGCATCCTTATACGTAATGCCCCCCAGTAGTAGTAGCGTTCTTATACGTAATGCTCCCCCAATGGTAGCGTCCTTATACGTAATGACCACCAGTAGTAGTTACTTCCTTACATGTAATGTGCCGCCAGTAGTAGTACTGTCCTTATACATAATGCCCCCCCCAGTAGTAGTAAAATCCTTATACGTAATGCCCCCCCAGTAGTAGTAGTAGTAGCATCCTTTATGTAATGCCCCCCCAGTAGTAGTAGCATCATTATATGTAATGCGCCCCCCAGTAATAGTAGCATCCTTATGGGATCCGGTCTGAAGATCGACAGTGCCTAGGTCGACAATGTTTAGGTTGACCACTATAGGTCAACAGTCACTAGGTTGACAGGGTCAGAAGGTCGACAGGGTAAGAAGGTCGACATGAACTAGGTCAACAGGTCAAAAGGTCATCATGAGTTTTTTTTTTTTTACTTTTTCATACTTAACGATGCACGTGGACTATGATTGGAACTGTAATCTGTGCAGAGCGAAGCGGTAGCGGAGTTAGGCACCTTGCCCGAAGCATGGCGAGCGAAGCGAGCCATGCGAGGGGACACGGTGCTTTATTTGGGGTTCCCGGTCAGTCTACGAAGAAAACGACACAAAAAACCCCCATTAAAAACTCATGTCGACCTGTTGACTTAGAACATGTCGACCTAGTGACTGTCGACCTATCGTGGCCTACCTAAATATTGTCGACCTAGACACTGTTGATCCAATGATCCACACCCCATCCTTATACGTAATGCCCCTCAGTAGTAGCGTCCTTATACGTAATGCCCCCACCCCCAGTAGTAGCGTCCTTATACGTAATGCCCCCACCCCCAGTAGTAGCGTCCTTATACGTAATGCCCCCACCCCCAGTAGTAGCGTCCTTATACGTAATGCCCCTCAGTAGTAGCGTCCTTATACGTAATGCCCCCACCCCCAGTAGTAGCGTCCTTACATGTAATGCCTACCAGTAGTAGTAGCATACTTACATGTAATGCCACCCCTGTAGTAGTAGCGTCCTTACATGTAATGCCCTCCCCAGTAGTAGCGTTGTTATACGTAATGCCCCCCCCCAGTAGTAGTAGCGTCCTTACATGTAATGGCCCCCCCAGTAGTAACATCATTATACGTAATGCCCCACTGTAGTAGCATCCTTACATGTAATGCCCCCCAGGAGTAGTAGCGTCCTTAAATGTAATGGCCCCCCCAGTAGTAGTAGCGTCTTTACATGTAACGGCCCCCCCAGTAGTAGCGTTGTTATATGTAATGCCCCACTGTAGTAGCGTCCTTACATGTAATGCCCCCCTAGTAGTAGCATCCTTATACGTAATGTAGTAGTAGCATCCTTACATGTAATGCCCCCCCACTAGTAGCATTCATAATCAGCGCTCACACAGACATACTTTTCACACACACACCCACCATACACACACACACACACACACACACACACACACACACACACACACACACACACACAATTCACACATATATACACACACACACACACACATACACACCCACAATACACACACAGACACCCCCCCGCCATACACACACACATACATTTCTCTCTCACCCTCCACTGGCCGCCACTGTAATTACTCTCCCTCTATCTGTACAGCAGCCTGGTCCATGTAGCTCTGCCCTCTTCAGTCCCATTTAGCTCCATCCCTTTCATCCTGTGTAGCTCCGCCCCCTCCTCTGATACGTACACAGCTGCTGTCACATAGGTGAGGGGAGGGCATTAGGCTTTTCATGCTGCTGGCGCCGCTGCCTGTCATACAGTGACAGGCACAGCAGCTGGCAGCAGCAGCAGGGGGGACAGGACGGCGCAGCAGCAGGGAAAGGATGCAGAGCAGGGGGAGCGCCTCTCCGTCCCAGCGCCTCCCTGCACTGCATCCCTTCGCTGAACGGGTAGCGCCAGGCCTGCTGCCATGTTGTCCATCCAGGGGTGCTGTGCTCTGTTGTCCATCAAGGGGCTGCTGTGTCCCACAGGGGTGCTCTGTCCATCTAGGGGTGCTCTGTCCATCCATTCAGGGGCTCTGCCGCAGTGTAAAAAAAATAAATGCTAAAAATATAGATATAAATATTTCTTTTTTTGTGCTGTACCCCAGTATACTATTATTTTTCTGTGACACTGCCAGTCAGAGAGCAGTGTAATAATCATACACGTATCGTGTTACTGCAGGTGTTATCCCACACATTCACCGCCGGAGGTGCATCCACAGGTATAAATTCGAACCTCAGCCAGGGTTCTAAGAGTCCTCACCAGTCACACGGTGCCTTTATATGGAAGTGGTGGTCTTGTCCTCATGTGCAGTATGGTGTCCCAAATAAAGTCCTTTATGAAGTCCTTATTCCAGTTGGAGGGGGTGAAGCAACCAAAGGTGGTCCAAAATGGAGCAGCAAGTCACACCGACGCGTTTCGCTACTTATAAACAGCTTTTTCAAGACCTTTTTTTTATACCTTTGGATGCACCTCCAGTGGTGAATGTGTGTATAAACTGTCCGGTTAAGACTGTGCTCAAACTAGTCCCTGCATTTCATGCCTATTCCTTTGATAAAGGAGAGGAGGGTACAAAATCCACCATTGGTGTTCAGGCAGCTTATCAAGTTTTTATTTGTCTATATATATATATATATATATATATATATTTATTATTAAATTCATTTATTTTTAATTTGTTGTGCACTCATCCATCCATTTTAGATTCAGCTAGCGCTGCTGTTGTCTTTGTTATTCTGTTGTTATCAGTAGGTTTTTGACTAGAACCTACACCAAACAGCTGCATTAGAACAACACACCCATAAGTGCCCGATTCTACCTTTGGTATTGTTTTTTCTCTAATATTCAAACAAGTATTGTGACGCTACAGGCCATACCCCAATTTCATACAAATATTGTGACATTGCAGGTCGTACCGCAGCTTAATATTCATACACGTATTCTGACACTGTAGGCCAGACTTCAGTGTTATATTCATACAAGTATTGTGACGCTGCATGCCATATCCCAATATCATACAAGTATTGTCACATTGCAGGTCTTACCGCAGCTTAATATTCTAACACGTATTCTGACACTGTAGGCCAGACTACAGTGTTATATTCATACAAGTATTGTGATGCTGCATGCCATACCCCAATATCATACAAGTGTTGTAACCTTGCAGGCCATACTGCAGCTTGATATTCATACAAGTATTGTGATGCTGTAGGTCATACCCAGGGGAATTCACATATGCGGTGTGACTCTGCAGTGTCATTTGTGAACCAATTTAAGAAAACAAACATTTTTTTGTACAAATTGTGGTATGTGCTGTACCTTACTTTGTTCGTGTTTGTTGATATGGAGGACAATAAATTGAGAGGAAATCAGAGACCACATACTAGTTCTGCAGCTGCTGCCACCAGTCATGATGATACAAGTCCGTCAATGTAATCTACTAAGGCCGATGCCCAAGGGCATAGATGGCTTAAATCAGGGCATGTAAAATCAAAGAAGCAATATAATTTTACATTGTTAAAGAAAAGAAAAAAAAAGGACTGTTATCTGCTGAGAAACATACAATTGGCAATATGTAATTCACCACATGTAGTGGCAAGGAAAGACTCAGGCATTGGCCTTTATTTATAAGTGGTGGTTCTGCAACTGTCAGTGAGGCATCTTCTTCTACCTCTCATGACAATAGAAACACTTTTCCCTCAAAGTCTAGAAGAGGTGTCAAAAAAGTGAAAACCAATAAGGCAGTAGAACAAACTGTGCATTCAGAACCATCACACATTCCTGAGAAACATTTAGGGGTGTCCACGTTAGCTATGTGTGAGTCTGACACTTCTTACACTGTCTTCATAGAGGTTACAAAGGAAAAGAGAGACTCTTTGTTGGGGCACGCTTGAAAGACAAGCGTGCCCCAACAAAGAGTCTTTCTTTTCCTTTGTAACCTCGATATATATCATTGACTCTGGGTGCACCACCAACAACCTCCTTGATTACCGATACAGTCGTGTCCTATGCATTTGTACTGTTGGTTTACAAGGGACAAATTTTTCAAGAGCCCATTATAAAGAAATTTTCACAGTCCTGTGCGGCACTAATTAACCTTTTTTACTGTCTTCATAGAGAAGCCTCTTTCACATCCTTCCACCATTTCTGCACAATCTGCACATGTGGGGAGCAGTACAAGTAAAGATGGTATGATGGCATAATAGAAATTGAGGATTTATTTGTAGAAGTGGAACAGGAAGAGAGGGATATATATGTACAACTACGATCTGACACTGAGGATGATGTTAGTGATGTTGTTTGTGTAATTCAGCCTCCAGTGGCTGCACTTCTTGCCCATGATAAAAGAAAGCCACTGTGATGCTTGTGCATAAGACCAAAAAACCCACCTCTTGTGTATGGGATTATTTTTACCGAGATCCTGACAATATTTGTGAAAGCATCTGCTCCATTTGTGAGGCCAAAGTTAGTAGAGGTAGTAATGTTAGCCACCTATGCACCTCTTCCATTTTACATCATTTGCAGCCAGTTCATGAAATGTATTTTTCAAAATTACAATGTAATTAACAACCTCATCATCAACCTCATTAGTGATTAGAGGTAGTACTTCCAAAACAAGTGTCTTGTGGGGGCCCAAACAAAGCAAGCATTCAGCCAAAAAGGTGTCAGTCCCTCTCACTGAAGAGGTTGGTTTGTTAAACTGTGCATATTCCTTTTATTATACAACATAAGGGTGGGTGGGTGACAGGGGTGGATTGGGATGTAAATCCAGCCCAGGAAATTTATGGATGCAGCCCTAATGGGGATGCAGTCTGATGAGGTGGTGTAGTCTGTTGAGGAGGTGGGATCCCTCCTCATAGGGCCTTAATGTATGCAGTTGCAGCCTTCCTTGCATCTTTTGCTTCAGTTGTGTTTGAGACCAGTGGCAGATTGGGAACTAAAAGTGGCCCTGTAAAATTTTTTAGAGGTGGCCGGACATGGACAGCACAAAAGGTATAACATACCATGTAGCCATGGCAGCATCACTGGATGGCGGAGTTGCTTTACTGCAGAGATAGAATAACAGAATGAATGGGGACAATGCAATATAGTGAGTGCAGTGGTCTACCTGTCGTGCGTGTGTGTGTGTGTGTGTGTGTGTGTGGGGGGGGGGGGGGGTGAGGCCACATGACAACACACAAAACAGGGCCCACAGACAAGTTGGCCTACAGGGAATCTTCCTGGTGTGCCCTATGGCCAATCCACCGCTGGTGGGAGAGCCCAAGGACAATTCCATCTTGCACCACTTTTCATTTCTGCACTGCTGTGTGGCCATGTTTCATAGATGTGCTATAAACTGCCGTGTGTTTGTGCCACTGCTCTGTCAGCTAGTTACCAGCCAGCTCGCTGCAGCTATTTGCCTACAATGGATGAAAACATTGTTTTGAGCTGCGAGGTGGTCAAAAATGACTGGAAATTAGTGGAAATGAATGCTACTGAGGTTAATAATACTGTAGGAACAAAAACAGGCCCAAATTCTGTGATTTATTTGTTTTTATGATTTTTGTAAAAAAAAAAAACAGATCCAAAAGATCGGTTTTGGCAAAACCAAATACAGATCCAAAACATGAAGGAGATACGGATCCAAAACCTAAATCTAAGACGGGGGCCGGCACACATCCTTAGCAATAACACAAGGGTCAGGGAACTAATCCCAGATCCCATGTGTTTTCGACCAGAAAAAATGGGCTATAATTGGATAGTCCGATAATGGCTATGACCTCAAATCATAATCGATTTTTTTGGGCTGAAAAATTACCGTGGCTCATTGGCATTTCTATAATGGGTGCAGTGTGTGCGGTGCACATGGGCCCCTGAGTCCCGAGGGGGGCCCACACCGCACACACTCCACCCATTTCTCCTATACTTACCTTTCCGGAGTCCATCGCTGACCATGTGTGGGTCCCCTCCTCTCCCGTAGCCGGCGGCCATTTTTCAGAGTCCTGCGCATGCGCTGTAGACTCTGGCACTGGCTTAGAGTGCTAGCAGTGGCGCGATGGCTACGGGAGAGAAGGGGGTCCACACACAGAGTCTGCACACGGATCCTCTCCTCTCTAGAGATGCCCCTGCCGTGGCTAATGGGACACACCCCATAGTCTGCAGGAGAGATAGGGGCATTGCGCGCTGTAGGCTCGCAAAAAATATATAGGGACGTGGCTTCATGGGGAAGGGGCATGGCCACAAAATAATACCAATTCATACTATGGTGCACAGTAGTCTCCATTACTCAAATTACACTGCACAGTAGCGCCACTACACCAGGTAGAGCCCCTTTTACACATTACAGCAGACAGTCCCCCTTTTTTACACATTATGGCAGACAGCGTCCCCTTTTTACACATTACGGCAGACAGCGTCCCCTTTTTTACACATTACGGCAGACAGCGCCCCCTTTTTTACACATTACGGCAGACAGTCCTCCTTTTTACACATTATGGCAGACATCGTTCCCCTTTTTACACATTACGGCAGACAGCGTCCCCTTTTTTACAAATTACGGTAGACAGCGTCCCCTTTTTACACATTACGGCAGACATCGTCCCCCTTTTTACACATTACGGCAGACAGTCCCCCTTTTTACACATTACGGCAGACATCGTCCCCCTTTTTACACATTATGGCAGACAGTCCCCTTTTTTACACATTACGGCAGACATCGTCCCCCTTTTTACACATTACGGCACAGAGAGTCGCCTTTTTTACACATTACGGCAGACAGCGTCCCCTTTTTACACATTATGGCAGACAGCGTCCCCTTTTTTACACATTACGGCATACAGCATCCCCCTTTTTACACATTACGGCAGACAGCGTCCCCTTTTTACACATTACGGCAGACAGCGTCCCCTTTTTTACACATTACGGCAGACAGCGTCCCCCTTTTTACACATTACGGCAGCCAGTCCCCTTTTTACACATTGCGGCAGACATCGTCCCCTTTTTACACATTACGGCAGACAGCGTCCCCTTTTTTACACATTATGGCAGACAGCGTCCCCCTTTTTACACATTACGGCAGACAGCGTCTCCCTTTTTACACATTACGGCAGCCAGTCCCCCTTTTTACACATTGTGGCAGAAAGGATAGAGAAATAGAGTGAGAGAGAGATAGAGAGAGAGAGATATATACTTACCATCTCTCCCCGCTGACAGTCAGGCTCCTCGTGCTGGCAGATCCCTCTGTGCAGGCAGCGGAGAAGGAGGAAGAGGGAGGTGGACTGGAGCCACAGTAGCGCTATGTAATTGGTCGTGGCGCCGCTGCAGCAGTCCCCTCTCCTTCCGTATTGGCTGCCCGCCGCCGCTGTGAATGCTGGGATGAAGGAACCGCATCCCAGCATCCACAGCAGCGCTGGTCAGCCAATACGGAAGGAGAGGGGACAGCTGCAGCGGCGCTACTACCAATTACATAGCGCTGCTGTGGCTCCTCCTCCTCCTTCTTCGCTGCCTCCGGCACTGCTCTCTCCTCTCCAGCGCGGCGCACAAAGCAGAGGCAGCATGTAATGAGTCAATTTGTCTCATTACATGCCGCTGTCCGTTGCGCCCTCAGGGCAACTGCGCTGTGTGCCAGGCACACCTGGCACACACGCGGTTACGGCCCTGCATATTTTGGCCTGTTTTTATTTAAAGTATTTCCAACATAACCTTATATACACTGTACAGAAAAATCTTCAAATCCTCAGTACAACTAAAATTCAGGTGACAACTGAGATATTTTGAGTTGCTTTATCCTTATTTGCATATCTGTATGATCATTTAATTTCAAGGGAGACAACATAAACATTTGTTAGGACATCAGGTCTGTCAAACTCCATGTATCTTGTTACTGCTAGATTCCTAGCTAAAGATACTATGTCAGCTACCAAGATTTATGTTTCCATTTTCCCAGCATGGTTTATGGAACTTCGTAGCTATGGTATAACACACTGTGGAGCAGAGGACTTTATTTGCTCTGTGCAAATTGGTAAAACAAAATAAACTCATAACTTCAGGGCTCTCTCTTATATCGAAATTAAACGTACAGTATACCTTCCAACATGCACCATCAAACAGACAGCACATTTGTCCCACTAGTTGGTACAGTATATATTTCACCACTTAATAAAAGTGGGTGCAATGCAGTGATTTAAGCTATGAAATGAGCAGGACACAGGGCAGGAGGACACAGTTCTCAGCAAATCATGTCCTCATGTCCTTGTACGTCTCATGATGCTGCAATCAGCAGATTTCACAGTGGGGGGCAGGGCCATAATGATGTGATTTGCTCCGCCCCATCACAGTGAGCTCTCCTAGAGGGGACAGGTTAAAAGCTTGCAACAAGATGAGAACTATTGTTTTCCAATAAAGTGCTAATCTATGCAATGGAGAACCAACAATCCAAACTGCCCAAAAATGGAACACATACAGATGGAGCCACGCTCATTGAGCGTGGCTACATCGCAGGTGGGGGCGAGCGCCGTGCCTAGGTGCGCCTGCACCTCGGCCCGCCGATGAGCATATACAGATGCTCCCATTCACTTTGAATGGGGCGCGTGCATGTTTACGATGCACGCGCCCCCCCCCCCCCCATTCGCTCCCAGCAGTCCGACTCACCGGGCGTGCCCAGGCACAGATGGATCCACGATTAGCGTGCCTCCATCTGTATGGTGATTAATACAGCAGCTGGACAAGCATGATGAGGGTGCAGGATGCTATTTATATCCAGAGTTCACTTTAATCTTTGACACCAACTTTGGGCTGTAACTTTAAGTAGCACTACAATGATCTGCTGTGGTGCTGCTAGGGTGTGTGCACATAAACCATTGCAGTGGAGAAGATCTTTGTGGCGGCAGAGATTTGGACGCATGGCTGCACACTACATAGATCAGCTTAGCCACAATGGCGTTAAACTGATAATTACACCTACAGTACCTTCATATAGTAAGAATCAGCAAGCTGCTTATGCGGAAGCAACTAGCTCCATATGTAAGGTGTCTGACAGCAATGTGAGAGGTCCGGGGTTCGTATCCCATGCATGACTGCTGAGGAATATGCGATTTAAAATACAGTAAAGGGTAATGTAGCTGCATGAAACTGGTTTAAGAGGAGTAAAGTCAGTGGTATAAATATATATATTAAGCAAGAAAGTGTGTGTCAGTCTCTTTGTCCTTTACGCATGGCATGGTGATGTAGTTTGACTTGGATTATGTTTTTGCCTAGGTTTGGACTTCATGAGTGACATGGAGGTCTACATGGTGGCAACCAACTTGGCTGTGAAGTCTCTGAATTTACATTTTCATTGAAGCACCTTCACCCAGAAAGTCTCCCAGCGCCAAAACATGCACTGATCTGAAGGCACAGGCTTTTATTTTTCCAGGGTGGGTGATCAGAGGATGGGGCAGACACAGCTCCAATGGAAAAGCAGTGAGTCAGAGGATCAACTGTCACCCTGCACCTGCACTGATTGTTCTGTGATTTTGAACGCTATATTGATTTATGTTCTGTAAAGGCCCATACACACTTGTCGATGCACACATCGTTAATGACCATCGTTAACGACTTCCCTTGAACTTCCCTTGAACAGCTGAGCAAACGACATGAGCATACACACTACCAACGACCAAAGACGAAAGACCAAAGACGAAATACCAAAGACCAAAGACCATAGACCATTCATCGTTGAAGCATTCAAGCTGAACAGTTTATTAAAATAATGAGCTGGGAACAGGGCTGGTGAACAGTGGCTTGGTCGTTGGTCTTTCACACCATACACATTCAACGACGTCTCTGGTCGGTAACGACCATAGTGGAAATTGAGCATACATGCTCCACAGATAAGCGAGGGTCGTTAACGTCCCGCGGGGCCGCGCATCGGTGGTCGTCGGATGCATACACACTTGACGATATAATGAGCGACGTCGTTGATGAGGGCTGAAATGAACTACGTCGTTCATTTTATCGTCAAGTGTGTATGGGCCTTTAGTCAGTATGCTCCTGGTAATACCCATTCTAAACAGAGAATATGCTTGTTTTTTCTGTCATTTACTCCTATTTTGCATTGTAATCCAGGTGTGAATGACTTCTGTGTTTCTTCATAAAGCTTTCCCCTTTTAGCATACCACATGCAAACTAAACATTCTTCTTTTCACATCTCAGCCTTCGAAAGTGTGGTCCATAGCAGGACCATTCACTGTTAAAACATAACCACAGACTAAGTTTCAAAAAAGTCATGCCACCAAGTAAGCCATGCCACCAAAAAAAGATAGAGTTGGCAGTTGCAAGACAAATACGTCAGTCAATGAAAGCTGCAAAAACTTGCTCATCCAAGGCCATGGAGTCCCCAGCTGCAAGACAAACCCGCCAGTCACCCAATGCTGTACAAACTGCAGCCTTGAAAGCCATGGAGTTTCCAGCAGCAACACAAATTCGACAATCTGCTTATGCAACACAAATTCGACAATCTGCTTATGCTGCAAGAACTGCAGTTCTCAGATTAAAACCATGGCAAGACTTTAAACATGCTGCATTTCACTATAATGCAAACATCCAGTAAGATATGCTCGCCAACGTAAATATTGGGAACATGTCCAGGTAATGCATGGGGGGGGGGGGGGCAGAGAAGCACCTGGCATGTGTTGCTGTGGGGGCAAGGTGAAACTACTGTGCCACTACTCTGGCACCCACCTGAGCTGGTTAAGCCTCTGGTTGCTGGAACACACAATAAATCAAAAGTATTTTGAAAATATAACTCAGCACTCTAAGTAATTTCCTTTGGAGCAACAGGTCCAGTGGATGATTCAACATACATGTATGGAAAATTGAATGTTCAGGGTCAAGTCTATCATCAAGTAGGATCACAGCTGCCATTTATCAATAATAATCATCATTTTCTTCAACTTTACTTCATTGTAGATGGGAATCAGGAAGCAAAGAGATTAAGGGAAAAGATTCCTGGCATTGTTTGGCACATAGTTTTTCAATTGCAAGAAATGTTGCATGGTACCACAAACTACATCAATAGCTTTAAGAGTGCCTTAGAAAACATACCATCAGATGATCTTAGAGTGTTCATCCATGCTGACAGGACACCTGCTGATGAACATCAAGGTCAATTCAATGCCCCATGACCAACTGGCTAGCAATCATTATTGCTGGCCAAACGTGTAACAGTAGGGACATCTTACTCCAAAGGAAATCTGAGTGATGTCATTCAGTTGCAGAAACTAACAGAGCATATGATGCACAGCAATATCCATTGCTTTTTT
The DNA here is from genome assembly GCF_028390025.1 of Pseudophryne corroboree. NCBI lineage: Eukaryota > Metazoa > Chordata > Amphibia > Anura > Myobatrachidae > Pseudophryne > Pseudophryne corroboree. The sequence continues at coordinate 310,808,278 of NC_086447.1, read as the reverse complement.
TGTAGATGTTGTAACATTTACAGTTGGCAAATGTCTTATGAGACAGTTTGCATTTCAGGTATACTTTTGTCCATTTTTGTTTATTTGCTTGAATAATTTATTATATACTATATGACTAGGTGGTCTTCTTCAAATAGTAATTAAAATGGCAAATCACACCGATAGAGAAGACAACCCATCTTTTCCTCGGCTCATTCTAATAATTGACTCCACTTTTCTGATTTCATTTAAACAAAATGAGCTGTAATTTTTGCACCATTTGGGAAATAATAATAATAATGTAGGTGTGCCTGTACATTTATTCAGTACTCTGCAAGATTTTCTTGACCCAGGCAATCATCGCCTACTCCACAATTGCTGCCATCTTGCTCCATAAACATATGCGTTTGGGCCGAAATCTAGGCGCACTTGAGCAAATTGAGGCAAACAGTGGAACTGAAACACACACCCTTGAACATAAGATAAGTGCTTCAACCCAAGTTTTTATTGCTTTTGAAATTGTCTCGTAATATTATTGAACATATGTAGCGTTAAAACAGATAGCAGGAATTGCAGTTAACAAACACAACTGTGCAGTTGATCAGTACTGCTAAATTGATATTTTTAAAACAATAAAATTAAAAGATCACAGTGAAAATACAATAGTCATATCCCTAGAAATATGCAGGAAAATAGATTGTATGCTTTTAGGCACTATTAATACTGTATATTTTGAATGTGCAAATTTCCAGAATAGTGCACAAAAACAATTAATAAATGAAACACAACATATTTTAAGTGTAATGTCCAGGACAGGGTTTAACCACTTAACTGACTATTTTTTCCCCACAAAATTGCTCAGATTTTTTTTTTAAGTACTTTAATAAAGTTTCAAAAGTATTTTAAATAATATATTGAAATATTTGATTTAAAAAAAATATATCTAGGGGGTGTATTCACCCTCACCCCATCCGGCCTTTGTCCATAGGCCCCTATTATAAAATAACATCCCATCCCCGCTTGATAATAGACCCCCCAGTGGTCTTTAATACTACTAATAGTACCTCACCACACCCCCTTAGTAGTTTAAATAAATCAATGTTTTCTAAACCAACCTCCCTTCATGTAAAAAGTTCCCTTTTTTGCACTCCCATCTCCTACGCTATTTTTTTTAACTATTTTACCCACCCACCCCTCTCAGCATCATATATTTTTATTGTATCCTTCCCCCACCACCACTGGTGATTTATACCCTTAGTGGGTTACCCCTCTTCCTACCCCACATGCAGAGCGCAGCAGAGCATGTGTCATTGGGGACTGATGATCAGTTACCCCTGCTGCAGCTGATTTCTGCACTTGCAGAGATCAGCCAAATAGTGCTTAAAGCAAACCTCCCAACTTTTTCATCCTGAAGATCGGACCCTTGCACTCTGGAAAGGGGGCGTGGCCTTGGATGAGTGAGAAGCCACATGTCTCGGCCATTTATTCAGCATTTAGGGGGCGTGTCCAGCACTCCCAGTGCAGCTGGGGATCCCCCGTCTCACCTCCCTGCAGGGCTGTTTCTAATCAATTTGGCTCCCAGTGTGAGATTTAAAAATGCGCCCCCCCCATTGACATTAAAAAAATGGCCCTCCCCCATTGATATAAAAATACTATTTTGCGCGTGCCTTAGGCGTGCGTGCTCCCAGCAAGGGGGTGTGACCTTGCTAAAATGGGCGTGACATTGCTAAAATAGGTGTGGTCTGCCTGAAAAGACTACCTTACACCCCAGTTATTGACCCTGCACCAACAGATCATGGCCACTACAGAGAAAAAAAAATTCCACCATATTAAGTCCCACACAGTAATGCCCCCTGCACCATATTATGCCACACACCACAATGCCCTTGATACATTATGCCCTACAGTAAAACTTCTAATTACTTTTAAATTACCTGCTAGTTTCCAAGGGTTTTCTGCACTGGGTGTCATGCTGGTTGCCAGGGTTTTCATGCTCTGGGAACTATGCTGGCTGCCAAAGGTTTCATGCTCTGGGATCCATGTTGGTTGCCAGGGGTTTCCTGCTCTGGGATCCATGCTGGTTGCCAGGGGTTTCATGCTCTGGGACAGGTATCATGATCGTTGCCAGGGCTGTGTAATGCTAGTTGCTAGGGCTGTGTAGTGCTATTTGAGGTGTTTACAGTGCCCACATAGCAGCATCTCCCTCACGCCGTCCCGCCCATTGCTCTGTCCTAGTCTCCTGACTCCCCCTCCTCCCCATCATTTGTACTCTGCTCGGGGGCGGAGTATCGCATAATGACGCATTTGCATCGTGACATCATGACACAAACATGTCATTACACAAAACTCTGCCCCCCGAGTGGAGTAGTAATGACAGGGGAGGAGGGGTTGCCCCAGGAGCCAGCAAAAGAGCTGCACCTCGCCCGCCGCAAGAAACGGCTCTGCTGCTTTGTAAAGATGGCATGAGCACGACATCTATTCAGAGATCACTCTCTGAGCATCGGCTGATCAAAGGCTCTCCCAACCTCCCTCCCTCGCCCGCGGGACACTGCAACCCACGGGTGGGACATCGGGACAATGTCCAAATTGCGGGGTTGTCCGACTGGAATCGGGACAGTTGGGAGGTATGCTAAGAGGGGTAATTTTCCTCCCTGCAAATTGATTCCTGATACATACGCTCTAGAATGCCAGTTGCATGGCATTCTGGGTTGCGATTTTGGCGGTCACAGACCCTAGCATCACTGCTGTGGGCCTGGGGAGCCAGAGGAGATCAGTTTCTGCACTTGTGCTGAATGGATCTCCTCATCTAAAGCCAGCTGTGACCTGGTCAGTTGAAGCACTTCTGGCTCCAATCGCATCACAGATAAGTGGTTAATGGCCATAAGTAGGTTGTACCTACTCTGAGATTGCCCTAATAGCCACCAAACTTTTAACCCTACTTGAACATTTTGGAACTAAAATTAAATAAAAATGTAATATAATGCCACAAAATAAATTTAAATGGTGTATAGCAAATGCTGTGTATCCACAGAAGAAGTAAACTATTACAAATATGTTTTGTGAAACATGATTTTTAATTATTTCTCTTTGTTATTACAAGAAGCTGGCATCAAATCCAATCTGCATTTTTTTTCCTTGGACTGCTTTTCTATTCATCTGAAAAGCATTCAAAGGATTGTGAAAAAAAAAGGCATTAATTGCCATAGTGCTTAACATGCTAATTTAAGCCATGCTTGCATTTTAATGGACACGTGAAAGGAAATAAAGTGCTAGAGATGTTAATGTTTAGGACATTTCGGAAACAGAAGTTACACCAGACAGAAGTGCCTTACTCTGCCATCTCCTTAGCATTAGAGATGTAATGCTCACTAGGCTGAGCAGTGCTAAGTGAGTTGTCCTCCATATTAGAGGTGACTAATAGCTCTACCCTTGTGAGGGCATTGTTAGATTTAAGTGTCACAATATACAGACATACCATCCATGTCATAATATACAGACACACCTGTTATATGTCATAGTATGCAGACACTTATTCCATATGTCATAGTATACATAGACACCTTCCATATGTCATAATATACAGACACACCTGTCATATGTCGTAGTATGCAGACACTTATTCCATATGTCATAGTGGGGGTAATTCCAAGTTGATCGCAGCAGGAAATTTTTTAGCAGTTGGGCAAAACCATGTGCACTGCAGGGGAGGCAGATATAACATGTGCAGAAAGAGTTAGATTTGGGTGGGTTATTTTGTTTCTGTGCAGGGTAAATACTGGCTGCTTTATTTTTACACTGCAAATTAGATTGCAGATTGAACACACCACACCCAAATCTAACTCTCTCTGCACATGTTATATCTGCCTACCCTGCAGTGCACATGGTTTTGCCCAACTGCTAAAAAATTTCCTGCTGCGATCAACTTGGAATTACCCCTAGTATACATAGTCACCTTCCATATGTCATAATATACAGACACACCTGTCATATGTCATAGTATGCAGACACTTATTCCATATGTCATAGTACACATAGACATCTTTCATATGTCATAATATACAGACACACCTGTCATATGTCATAGTATGCAGACACTTATTCCATATGTCATAGTACACATAGACACCTCCATATGTCATAATATACAAACACACCTGTCATATGTCATAGTATACAGATGCTTATTCCATATGTCATAGTATACATAGACACCTTCCATATGTCAGAATATACAGACACACCTGTCATATGTCATAGTATACAGACACTTATTCCATATGTCATGGTACACATAGACACCTTCCATATGTCATAATATACAGACACACCTGTCATATGTCATAATATATAGACACACCTGTCATATGTCATAGTATACAGACACTTATTCCATATGTCATAGTACACATAGACACCTTTCATATGTAATAATATACAGACATACCTGTCATACTGTATGTCATAATACAGTATACATATACACCTTCCATATGTCATAATATACAGACACACCTGTCATATGTCATAATTTATAGACACACCTTCCATATGTCATAATATACAGACACACCTGTCATATGTCATAATATATAGACACACCTTCCATATGTCATAACTTATAGACAGTTGTCAGGGGGTGCACCCTTTGGGTGTTATTTGATTTTGATAAAATTTTGCACACGGTGCGATGCGCCGTACAGCCCAACATTGACTATTCGACGTGACCGGAGCCCGGACCCACCGATATAGTAAATGTTTGGCTGCCTGCACAGTCTATTTTTTCTGGACTGCGCATCGGCATCACAAGGACTATACACATGGTGTGACAGTGATATGCACTATATTTTCTTACGATTTTGATTATATAGAAATATCGCACCGTGTGTACACACCTTAAGTTCCTGTTACCAATATTTGATCTTTAGGTAATATGGGTGTATTCTGACATGCAGTGGGAATTACCCCACTTTTGTGATGTTAGTGCCTGGTAGGAACATTATATGAGTGTAATCTGACATATAATGGGAATTGACTACACCTCTTTGATTGAAGTATCTGGCAGGCACACTACACCAATTTATTTTATATATATATATTATGTTGTATTTATCTTGATTATTATTTTAACATGAACTAATAAAAGTTAAGTTTGACTTGGTATTATACCTCTTGCTATGGTGAATTAGTTCCCCAAACAAGAGAGTACCTCTTTCTCTCGTTATTTACTCACATTTTTTTCAGCATGCAGATAGCATTTCAAATGGTATACATTTAGGATCCTGGCTGTTGGGATCCCGGAAGCCGTAATACCAACAACGGAATTTCAACAGCCGTCAAAACACTGATGACGGCATCTAGAAAGGATCAGGATCCCGACGACGGAATCCCGACAGCCAGGATCCCAAAGGTAAGTATTAACGGCCAGGTTAGGGTTAGGAAGCAGGAGGTGGGGTTAGGTTTAGACACAGTCCAGGGGGACGAGGGGATAGAGTTAGGCTGCGGGGGGTGGGGAAGGTTAGGGTTATGCTGCAGAGAGTGGGGTTAGGGTTAGGCACCACGGGGGGTGTTAGGGTTAAGCACTAAGGGGGGGAGGGTTAGGTTTAGGCTGAGAGAAGAAGGGGTTAGCTTTAGCCACCACTGGGGTGAGGTTAGGGTTAGTCACTAAGGGGGAGGGTTAGGGTTAGGGTTAGGCAGCAGTAAGGGGGGTTTGATTTAGGCACCACCAGGAGGAAGTTAGGGTTAGGTACCAATAAGGGAGGCTGGGGTTGGGCTGCAGACAAGGGAGTGTTAGGGTTAGGGGGTAGGGGATGGAGGTTAGGATACTTACCTTACCCTAGTCGGGATTGCCACGATGGGGATGCTGGCGTCCCGACTGCCGGGATTTCATACTGAATCCCTTCAAATATGCAAAGCCATATACAGACTGATTTTCATGTGGCAGTTCCAATGAACGATAATTTACGGTGCATTTTCACATGCAAGCTGATGGTTAGATCTTAAACTAACAGAGTCCATTAGATGTGTGCAGCATATGAGAAGTCCTGGAGGACAATTGTGTAGACATGTAATAAAGATTTGTAGGGTAGAGGGGGGCTCTGTAAATAAAGGCTTAGGAGCCTATCATTTAATTTTTGCAGAAAATACCACAAAAAACACCTGTTTTCGGGGGCTACCAACAATTAATAAGTTTCCCCTGAAAGTATCTACAGGGAAGATATCTGCTGCAATCCCCTGTTTTGGACTGCGTAAGCAGCCCTTATAGAAATCGATGGGGGCTACTTTCTTCCCGCACTCACCAAGCTGAAGATGGTGTCAGCCATCGCAGCCTATAGGCAACACTTTGCAAAGAGTACCACGAGAGTGATCCTGCACTTACCATTTGCACATGCGCAGTCAAAAGACAAAGAAAACTAAATATAAATGTGATAAAAATAAAAAATACTACTAAGGTGCGTTTTTTGTATCCTTGCGATCAGGTAGTCGCCACCTACAGGGGGAGGGGGAATTCGCTGCGCAGGAGTGCGATCGCATGTGCAGGAGAGCTGCACAAACAGAAGTTTGTGCAGTCTCTGCACAGCCCGGGACTTACTCAGCCACTGTGAGGATCGGGGCCGGAGCTGACGTCACAAATCCTTTCACAAAACACTGGGTCCCTGCATATTTCCAGACACTCCCTGAAAACGGTCAGTTGCTACCCACAAATGCCCTCTTCCTGTCAATCTTCTTATGATCGCCGGTGCGATCGGATTTCTCGCACCATCCCGTTGCTTCCTGGCACTCCCCGTCGCCGCAGACTGCCGCACCTGCGCATTGCAGTGCATACGCATGCACAGTTCAGACCTGATCGCTAAGACGCACAGCAACGATCAGGTCTGATTTAGCCCCTATGTTTTAGATAGATGGATGCATTGCAATAAGTATCATGTGCCTTTTGTCAACAGCATATTATATTTGTACAAACTTGGTTTTGGTATGAATGGTCGACCATATTAAGGTCGACAGTCATTAGGTCGACCACTATTGGTCGACATTGGCATGGTCGACATGGACAAATAGTCAACACACGAAAATGGTCGACACAGGACAGGCCGACACATGAAAAGATCGACATGGATTTTTTAACTGTTTTTGGTGTCATTTTTTCCGTAACATGACCAGGAACCCCAATTAGTATACCGAGTTCCCTTGCATGGCTATCTTCACTCACCATGCTGCATGCAAGGTTACTATTCCCAATTGTAGTCCATGTGGATGGTAAAGTATGAAAAAGTTAAAAATCTAATTTTGTTAAAAAAAAAGCCATGTCGACATTTGCATGTGTCGACCTGTCCTGTGGCGACCATTTTTATGTGTGGACCATTTGTCCATGTCGACCATGTCAGTGTCAACCAATAATGGTTCGACCTAGTGACTGTGGACCTAAGTAGGGTTGACCTGTCAAACGGACACCTACAAATTTATGATGTGCCATTTGTCAACAGTATATTATGTCTACAAAATTATTAATTTGAACAAAATATTTTCTGGTATAATTTGTACAAATTATTTAGTTAACTTCGTAGAAATCTTTCACTTGCAACAAACCAATTTCATAGTAAATGTGGTACAAACATAAAAAGATAATCTATTTAGTTTAAAAATAAGATATATCCACAATACTAAACCAAGCAACAACAAAAACAAACCTAAAAATTATAGTGGCGTGTAAAATTCTTAATTTCTGCTTTACTGCACATCATCACAATCATTTTTGCTATCAAATTCTTATGAATTTCTACAGAAAGGATTTAGTTTACAGAATATCTAAACTATAGAAAACATATAATTATTTATTTATTTTTTCAGAGGAAATGTGAATTAATGAAAGGAGCCAATCAAAAACTAAATTCAGTTGGTGGTCACTTTGAAAGTATTAATCTTGCCACCCCTATCCTGGATGTCTTTAGTTCCCTTAATCAATCTGACACCCAGGAACTCCTCCTCTATCTTGGAAATTACACCAATAATCCCATAATTGCCTGGGAGAAATACATCGAAGTGCACTAAAGTAAAACTTGACATAGAAGTGGTGATATTTGAGAATTCTATGATCACAAATATATAATTATGGTATGACTCACTATATACTCTCGTGTTGGCGGTTCCAAGTAGTATTGCTGGAAAATCTATAAAAAATAATAATCTAAAAAACACACTGCATGGCTGCACTGCAACTAGTTCATATGCAAGCTATATGCTATTGCCTGGAGCTTTTACTAATTGTGAAACCATGGGGCTTATTTGTTAATGCAGTAATTACGCTCAATCTTACGAAAAAGTCTGTTGTGCAAAAATTGCTGCATTATGTAAGGGTACCGCTACAGATATCAGGTACCTATATTTTCATTTGTATAAGCAGTTCTAATAAATTACTGTGGTAACTGCAAAAGTACCTAATTTTAAAAGCTCCCAAAAGCCTCTCTGTCTAACAAAGGGCCTAATTCAAGGTTGATTGCAAAACAACATTTTCCTCTAATGGGCAAAACCATGGGCACTGCAGGGGGGAAGGAGGGGGGGCAGATATAACATTTGCAGAGAGAGTTAAAATTGGGTGGGTTATATTGTTTCTGTGCAGGGTAAATGTGGCTGCTTTATTTCTACACTGCAATTTAGATTTCAGTTTGAACACACACCACCCATATCTAACTCTCTCTGCACATGTTATATCTGCCCCCAGTGCTTAAAGTGGTTCTAGAGAGGTGGTAGAACTCACCTCCCCTCCACCTCCCCATGGTGCCCACGTGGTCTCAAAAAGAGAGGGGTGTGGTCACACAATAGTAATAATACCCACGGTGGTAGCACCCCATAATACCAACAGCAGTAGCGCCCCTTATACAATGCCCACAGTAGTAGTGCTCCTTATGCAATGTCCACTGTACTGGTAGTGCCCACAGTGGTAGTGCCTTTTATATAGAGCCCATAGTAGTGGTGCCCCTTATGCGTTCTGTCTCCAAGTGGAACTGACGGAACTCAGTTCCGCCCCGTTCCGGCTCACTTTAACCCCTGTCTGCCCCACCTGCAGAGCACATGGGGCTAATTCAGTAAGGATTGCAAATTCTGCTCACTAGCAGATTTTGCAATCCTTGTGATCGCATGCTGAAGGCTGCCCATCGCAGGGCAAGGCCGCCCAGCGTGCTGAACGCTGCCCCCTCCCCCTTGACCAAGCAGAAACTACTGTCACCCAGCAATTTCTGCTTGATGGCAAAAAATGGGGTGGCCTCCTGCTGGCGCCCGCAGGAAGCCCGCCGCTATTTTTCTGATTGCGGAGGCTGCGCATGACGTCACGCAGCCACCCGATCACGCCCCCATTTTGTAGCCACAATCCTGCAACGCTCCGTCTCCGGAGCGTTGCTGACCCCCCACTGTGCGAAAGCCTCCGTCTGATTGACAGGCAGAGGCATTCGCATTTTTTGCACATGCGCCCTCATCCTTTTTGTCATTTTTGTATTGGATTGCGTTTTGCGAACCAACCTAAGTCAGCCCCTCGGTTTTGCCCATTAGACTAAAATGATGTTTTGCAATCAACCTTGAATTAGGCCCATAATACATAGGTGGTCATTCCGAGTTGATCACTAGCTGAAAATGTTCGCTGCGCAAAAAAACTGCACTTCTGCACATGCGTATGTAGTGCAATGCGCACGCGTGACGTATTTTCACAACGGCTGATGTAGTTTCACACAAGGTCTAGCGAAGCTTTTCAGTCGCACTGCTGGCCGCAGAGTGATTGACATGGGGGGTAATTCCAAGTTGATCGCAGCAGGAATTTTGTTAGCAGTTGGGCAAAACCATGGGGGTCATTCCGAGTTGTTCGCCAGTTGCCGATTTTCGCTATACTGTGATTAGTCGCTTACTGCGCATGCGCAAGGTTCGCAGAGCGCATGCGCTTAGTTATTTTACACAAAAGTTAGGTATTTTACTCATGGCATAACGAAGCTTTTTCATCGTTCTGGTGATCGTAGTGTGATTGACAGGAAGTGGGTGTTTCTGGGCGGAAACTGGCCGTTTCCTGGGAGTGTGCGAAAACACGCTGGCGTTTCTGGGAAAAACGCGGGAGTGTCTGAAGAAACAGGGGAGTGTCTGGGCGAACGCTGGGTGTGTTTGTGACATCAAACCAGGAACGAAACTGACTGAACTGATCGCAATGTAGGAGTAAGTCTGGAGCTACTCAGAAACTGCTAAGAATTTTCTATTCCCAATTCTGCTAATCTTTCGTTCGCAATTCTGCTATGCTAAGATACACTCCCAGAGGGCGGCGGCTTAGCGTGTGCAATGCTGCTAAAAGCAGCTAGCGAGCGAACAACTCGGAATGAGGGCCCATGTGCACTGCAGGGGAGGCAGATATAACGTGCAGAAAGAGTTAGATTTGGGTGGGTTATTTTGTTTCTGTGCAGGTTAAATACTGGCTGCTTTATTTTTACACTGCAAATTAGATTGCAGATTGAACACACCCCACCCAAATCTATCTCTCTCTGCACATGTTAAATCTGCCTCCCCTGCAGTGCACATGGTTTTGCCCAACCGCTAACAAAATTCCTGCTGCAATCAACTTGGAGTTACCCCCATGAAGTGGGCATTTCTGGGTGTCAACTGACCATTTTCAGGGAGTGTTCATAAAAACGCAGGCGTGCCAAGAAAAATGCAGGTGTGGCTGGGCGAACGCAGGGCGTGTTTGCAATGTCAAATCCGGAACTGAACAGTCTGAAGTCATCGCAAGCTAGGAGTAGGTCTGGAGCTACTCTGAAACTGCACAATTTTTTTTTGTAGTCGCTATGCAATCCTTTCGCTCACACTTCTGCTAAGCTAAGATACATTCCCAGAGGAAGGCGACTTAGCGTTTGCACGACTGCTAAAAACTGCTAGCGAGCGATCAACTCGGAATGACCACCATAGTTACAGAGTTACTAGTCCAGTTCATTTCTCAAAACAGCAACATATGTTCATTTTCAATTGGTATTTTCTGATATTATAATATTGTAATATCAACCCATTACTCTGAAAACTGTGATTTAGTACTTGTATGGCACAGAATTATTTTTTAACTGAAAATGTTTTATTGCTCAAAATTAATTTTGTGATTTTTACTGTGGGGTAACAATCTACATGCATATTTGGCAAGGAAAACGTAATGCGAAAAAGCCCTTAGAGAAATACTGAACTGTATTTAGCCAGTGCAGCTACAAGTTATAGACGTGTCTAAGACTTTGCTACTTCGGCCTTGAATGTCTAGTTAAACATTTGCAACAGCTACAGTTTGTAATTAGTACATTTGGCAGGAAAGCTTGAGGAGAGGCCTTGAGGAATGGAAGGGATGGTATGAGACACTGCAGCTTCTTAGCCTTATCAAATTTGTTGTGCTGAACATATATATTAATAAACAGAACAAAAGATGCTTGTGTGCCAGACACTACAATGAGACACGCAGGCTTTTCTATCTATAAGCCAAATGAGGCATATCCGCTTCTGTAATGATGGATTTTGTTTTTTGCTAGCTTAAACCAGAATCTGGAAAGTTGATCGTAGTGAGAGCTGACTATTTACCGTGGAATAACTGATCCCCTGAGGCTATCCAATTACCCTTGAAGGCAGCCCACCGACAGTACTTATCAGGGAATTTTTTTTGGGAAACGCTACGGTCCCGAAAAAAATCCTGATAAGTGCTTTGTTTTAACGATTACGGCCACGAAAACACATAGGTGGTCATTCCGAGTTGCTCGCTCGCTGCTACTTTTAGCAGCATTGCTAATAGGCTAAGCAATTTTACACAAAACTATGCTATTTTACTCACGGGCGAACAAAGCTTTTCACTCGCTCTGCTGATCGTAGTGTAATTGACAGGAAGTGGGTGTTACTTTCTGGGCGGAAACTGGCCGTTTTCAGGGAGTGTGCTAAAAAACGCAGGCGTGCCAGGTAAAAACGCAGGAGTGGCTGGCCGGACACAGGGTGTATTTGTGACGTCAAACCAGGAACTAAACGGACTGAGGTGATCGCAATCTAGGAGTAGGTCTGGAGCTACTCAGAAACTGCAAGGAAATACTTAATAGCAGAATTGCTAATCTTTAGTTAGCAATTCTGCTATGCTAAGATACACTCCCAGAGGGCGGCGGCCTAGCGTGTGCAATGCTGCTAAAAGTAGCTAGTGAGCGAACAACTCGGAATGAGGGCCATAGGTCCATGAACCATGAAGTTGCACATTTTTTAAAATTACCACAGCTAATTGAATCCCCCCCTAAAGTTACTGTAAGTATATCCATTTAGTATCAATTACATGCTTTTTTTATTATTACACTATTTGTTCTAAATAAACTCTTTTTTTATATCATCCTATTATTTACTGAGACCAGATAATGTTAGTGCCACACTATGGGCATGGCTTGATATCATGAGGAAATCTTTTTTTGTACAGTAGCAGCCAAAACTATTATAATACATAGATTTATATTTAATTACATAGGGTGGTATTCAAATGATATATCACGCCCAATCTCCTTTCTAAAGTGATCCCAGTTATCGCGCATATCGTGCCCATAGTAATCAGGTTTAGCTGCGTAACAGTGGGGTAGTGAGCTGAAATGAAAAGTGTGAAAGATCATCCCACCCCATAAAATAGTTATTATTAGCTCATAAGTCTAGTTGTTTACAGTATAATTGTATAATGATGATGGTGCAGTGGGCCTGATTCAGTGTTGTGCGCTAATGTCACCGCAAGCCACAGCTGTGAATGTATAAGCAGTTATTGTGCGAAAATCAGCAAATGTCACAGCCGCCTGGGTTTGTTCTGTGATGCCCCCTGGTGGCTTAATGAGTCATAGCAGCTGAGTACAAAGGTGCAGCATCAGTAGCAGATCAGTTGATTTTCGAACTTGTGAGTAGCCGTATGGATCATGCTACATGGCCACAGGAAGTAAGACTCCGGAGCCACTGTTACTGCATAGGGATCACAGATGCAGGCTATGGCATGCCACAAAAACAGCCATGACATGCCTGCGTTTTTGCTGCCAGTCCCCGTAACCTCCACCAAATGGTCCCTGACTGTCAATCACTTGGTGAATAAATCCTCTCTGAGACGGGTATCGCATGACCATAGCAGAAGGTGTGCAGTCAGGGGAGGCAGGGAAGGCAGTGCCTCCCCTGTCATTAATGATTAAAACAATACAAAGAAAATACTTATGACATAATCTGTGTCATAAGTATCTGCTTTAGCCTTTACATAATTTTAATAATTTTGACCTTATAAAAAACTGTCTTATATGTGTTCGGGGGCACGCTGTCTATGTGAAAGGGATGGAAGCGGGGCCAAGCATTGGGTAGTAAAAGCCCTTTAAAAAAAATCCATAATTATTATTATTTACATATACGGCCGCCCACTACCCCCCGCCCGTTCCCCATTAATGCAGTCCGACCAGAGGGGAAGGAGGGGCCACGCTACTGTCGGCTCACATTTATCAGGCTTCCAGCCACACCTGCTACCTGGACACAGTGCTGGAGAGGTTGAACAACCCCGCCACATGGAGCGGGGGGGAAGTGCTGGCCGGGATTTACAGGTGATAGTGGCGGGTACTTAAGTTTGGAATGGGCTGAGCTCACCCATGCTGTATAAGAGACCACTGCCTCTCTCCGACACCCTCTCCCTGTAACCCACTGCGTCCTCCCTGCATCTCCCCTGCACATCACTGTCTCCCCATCACCATCTCTCTCCTGTCACCCTCTGCCTTTTCAAGGCATCACCCTCTTCTTGTCATATGACCACACCCTTGGTCCGAGGCCACACCCTTATTGCAAGACCACCTCCAATTTTCCTGGTGCACATGTACCTTTGGCGCATGCAGGGACAGCAGCGGTAGTAGGCAATGGCTCAAGGGTTGTAGCAGGCATCGGCGCGACATGGTGGACATTATGGCTACAGTGTCTCATCAGCCACTGACCTCACCGCACGCCAGTGGCGTCATGAGGGGGTGCAGGAGGTGCTGCCCACACCCGGGTGTCACCCTTCAATGGGGTGACACCAAAACAAGCCGCATACAAGGTCTGCGCACTTCGGCTGCGAGCACACCCCCTCCTCCCTTGCACCAAGTGCCGCACACATGTCCACACACTTGCCGACTTCATGCTAGTCCCACTTGCCTGCACAAGCAGCAGAACACCGCTGCAGCAGGGTCTGGACTCTGTAGAACAGCCAGGCGGTTTCACAATAAACTCTCCGGATCCCGGGCGCTGTGACGTCACCATGCACTTCAGCGCCGCTTGCAATGCTGGGAGGGAGAAGTGGGAGGACACTGCAATCTGTAGCACTACCGCTGTGTTAATGGGGAGGATCTGTTCTGCAGTGGCGGTTCATTAAAGTCTCCTGCTGCTGTCACTCACCTGTCAGTCTGGTAAATTTGACCAAAGTCATTTAAATATATATTTTTGTATATAAGCAGCTCCAATAAATAAAAGCAGCAATAAAATATGAATAGGAGCGCTGAATAGATATGAAAGTGCTGATACCTGTGAAAAAAAAGGAGGTTAGTAAAGCAATGTTTAACAGTCCTTTTAGGTGCAGGTGTTGAAGTCCGTCATTGATCCGTTTTTGTGTGTTTAATAGAGATGAGCGGGTTCGGTTTCTCTGAATCCGAACCCGCCAGAACTTCATGTTTTTTTTCACGAGTCCGAGCGACTCGGATCTTCCCGCCTTGCTCGGTTAACCCGAGCGCGCCCGAACGTCATCATGACGCTGTCGGATTCTCGCGAGGCTCGGATTCTATCGCGAGACTCGGATTCTATATAAGGAGCCGCGCGTCGCCGCCATTTTCACACGTGCATTGAGATTGATAGGGAGAGGACGTGGCTGGCGTCCTCTCCGTTTAGACACTTGATTTACTAATTTTGGGGAGCATTAGGAGTACTCAGTAGTGTACAGTGCAGAGTTTTGCTGATAGTGACCAGTGACCACCACTTTTATTTATAATCCGTTCTCTGCCTGAAAAAAGCGATACACAGCACACAGTGACTCAGTCACATACATACCATATCTGTGTGCATTGCTCAGGCTCAGGCCAGTGTGCTGCATCATCTATATATATTATATATCTGTCTGACTGCTCAGCTCACACAGCTTATAATTGTGGGGGAGACTGGGGAGCACTACTGCAGTGCCAGTTATAGGTTATAGCAGGAGCCAGGAGTACATAATATTATATTAAAATTAAACAGTGCACACTTTTGCTGCAGGAGTGCCACTGCCAGTGTGACTAGTGACCAGTGACCTGACCACCAGTATATAATATTAGTAGTATACTATCTCTTTATCAACCAGTCTATATTAGCAGCAGACACAGTACAGTGCGGTAGTTCA
The DNA here is from genome assembly GCF_028390025.1 of Pseudophryne corroboree. Classification (NCBI taxonomy): domain Eukaryota; kingdom Metazoa; phylum Chordata; class Amphibia; order Anura; family Myobatrachidae; genus Pseudophryne; species Pseudophryne corroboree. Next base: position 310,792,926 of record NC_086447.1, on the reverse strand, counting down.
CGGCTGTGGCTACCTCTGTGTCGGCACTCGGCAGCCCGTCCATAATTGTATATACCAGTGACCTAACCGTGGTTTTTTTTTCTTTCTTTATACATACATACTAGTTACGAGTATACTATCTCTTTATCAACCAGTCTATATATTAGCAGCAGACACAGTACAGTGCGGTAGTTCACGGCTGTGGCTACCTCTGTGTCGGCACTCGGCAGCCCGTCCATAATTGTATATACCAGTGACCTAACCGTGGTTTTTTTTTCTTTCTTTATACATACATACTAGTTACGAGTATACTATCTCTTTTTCTTTGCGTCATGTGCTGTTTGGGGAGGGTTTTTTGGAAGGGACATCCTACGTGACACTGCAGTGCCACTCCTAAATGGGCCCGGTGTTTGTGTCGGCCACTACGGTCGCTAATCTTACTCACACAGCTACCTCATTGCGCCTCTTTTTTTCTTTGCGTCATGTGCTGTTTGGGGAGGTAGCTACCTACGTGACACTGCAGTGCCACTCCTAGATGGGCCCGGTGTTTGTGTCGGCCACTAGGGTCGCTAATCTTACTCACACAGCTACCTCATTGCGCCTCTTTTTTTCTTTGCGTCATGTGCTGTTTGGGGAGGGTTTTTTGGAAGGGACATCCTGCGTGACACTGCAGTGCCACTCCTAGATGGGCCCGGTGTTTGTGTCGGCCACTAGGGTCGCTTATCTTACTCACACAGCGACCTCGGTGCAAATTTTAGGACTAAAAATAATATTGTGAGGTGTGAGGTATTCAGAATAGACTGAAAATGAGTGTAAATTATGGTTTTTGAGGTTAATAATACTTTGGGATCAAAATGACCCCCAAATTCTATGATTTAAGCTGTTTTTTAGTGTTTTTGGAAAAAAACACCCGAATCCAAAACACACCCGAATCCGACAAAAATAATTCGGTGAGGTTTTGCCAAAACGCGTTCGAACCCAAAACACGGCCGCGGAACCGAACCCAAAACCAAAACACAAAACCCGAAAAATTTCAGGCGCTCATCTCTAGTGTTTAAGGGTTCCGTATATTGCCGGCAGTCAGGACTGCATGTTGTTTTTATGATTTAAAAAAAAAATTAGAACCAAAACCAAAACACACAAGGGCGGTTTTGGCAAAACCAATCCAATTCCAAAACATGAAAAGAAAAAAAAAAACCTGAAAAATGGCCAGGCGTACATACTGTATCTACCGAGTATTCCGTGTGGTGTGAAGTGGGAGGAGATCCATGGGGCGTGACACCATGAGTTACCACACCAGGTGACACCAACCCTAGTGACACCTCTGCCGCACACCACTGCATTGCGGCACATGCACAGTGCAAGTTAGACGCATGAGAAACCAATAATCGCACAGCTAAAAAAACACTGGGTTTGTGTGCAACTCTGCATCAGGCCCAGTGTCTTTTTAAATATCTGCTTTTTACACTTCGTTAGCTTTGTCGTACCTACTGTATTTTCCATGTATTTATTAAGACAAAGGGTACTCAGGTCTTCCCTCTCCAGCAACTGAACTGCAACGTCTCTTATAGTATGCTTCTGTGTAATAGGATTTAGGGCTTCTGCCTATTTATTAAAGTCCTGTGGTGACTATCGCCAGTGGTATCAGTTACCCAGGGCCTCCTGCAATGCCTGGGAAGTTTATCTACCATGGGCAAGACCCATCACTGACCTCGGATTGCTAACTTTATTAAAATAAAGCTTTTTGGTTTTAAACTATGTTTTACTGTTTAAAAAAATGATATATAAAAAACAAACTTTTTGTTGAATCTGGAATTTAAGCTCAAGCCTGGATTCCTGTTTCAGTGTACTCAGGGGGAACTTCTGACTGGCTCATACTGACTGGTTCAGTGCTACTTTGACTGCTGCTGGCCAGTGTCACTAAGGGGATCATTCCGAGTTGATCGCACATAGCAACTTTTTGCTGCCCGTGCGATCAACTAGGCGCCGCCTATGGGGGAGTGTATTTCTGCATAGCAAGGCTGCGAACGCTTGTGCAGCCTTGCTATGCAAAAAAAGTTTTGTGTAAAAAAAGACCAGGGTAAGAGTTTCTTACCCTGTGCGATCGATCTAGCAATGCAGGTCCCAGAGTTGACATCAGACATCCGCCCTCCAAACGCCTGGACACGCCTGCGTTGGAAACCGTTGAGTTGCCGCCCCAGAACGCCTTCCTGCTGTCAATCTTCTTGCAATCTCGCCTGCAATCGCTTTCTTCGTTCTTCTGGTCATTGCCCGGCGACGGGCATCGCTGGGCAACGACGTACGTGCACATTGCGGCCGCCACGCAGGTACAGAACCGACCCGTTCGCACCGCTGTGACTACCAACCGTGTGCGAACGGGTTGGAATGACCCCCTTAGTTACCCTAATGATGTTTTTGTTTTTAATAAATAGCATAAATAAATATATTTTTTAGATTTCCGAATGGCATTGTGTAATTCTGTACAGTAAATTGCAGCTATACCTAAGACACAAGAGTTCTGGGAAAGCTGAAAGATACATGTAGTTCAAAAAAGTACAGAAAAATACAAGACCTATTGAGTAAACTGACTTTCAGCTTGCATCATATTCCCAGCATGTTGTCAATGTGATTTCAATCATTAGTAATATTCTTAAGCTACATTTAAAAAATACACACAAATGTTAATTGTAATATGCTCGTAAAATCTCTTACATGTGCTTTGATGCTCACCGTGTAAAACTAGTGTAAGTGAATAAACCTGCACACACTTTCTGATAAATATCAGTGTAAGAAGTTATACAGGTTGAGTATCCCTTATCCAAAATGCTTGGGACCAGAGGTATTTTGGATATCGGATTTTTCCGTATTTTGGAATAATTGCATATCATAATGAGATATCATGGCGATGGGACCCAAGTCTAAGCACAGAATGCATTTATGTTACATATACACCATATACACACAGCCTGAAGGTAATTTTAGCCAATATTTTTTATAACTTTGTGCATTAAACAAAGTGTGTGTACATTCACACAATTCATTTATGTTTCATATACACCTTATACACAGCCTGAAGGTCATTTAATACAATATTTTTAATAACTTTGTGTATTAAACAAAGTTTGTGTACATTGAGCCATCAAAAAACAAAGATTTCACTATCTCACTCTCACTCAAAAAAGTCCGTATTTCGGAATATTCCGTATTTCGGAATATTTGGATATGGGATACTCAACCTGTAAATGCTAATGATCAGTAAAATACAACTGACTTCTATGAGAATGATTATTTAAGTACACAGGGGGTTATTCAGACTTGTTAGCAAACCAAAAAAGCACTCTAATGGGCAAAACTATGTTGCACTGGAGGTGCGGCAGATGTAACATGTGCAGAGAGATTTAGATTTGGATGCGGTGTGTTCAAACTTAAATCTACATTGCAGTGTAAAAATAAAGCAGCCAGTATTTACCATGCACAGAAACAATATAACCCGCCCAAATGTAAATCTCTCTGCACATGCTACATCTGCCCCACCTGCAGTGCAACATGGTTTTGCCCAATTGCTAACTTTTTTGGTTTGCTTTGCTAACAACTCTTAATAACCCCCATAGAACCCTGTGGTGCAAGGATGTTTTCAGACGCGATAATGAATATGCTCCTTCTCTGTTAGAACAAAGAAGTAGCACAATCGTTGTTTCTCAAAGTCCTTGTGTATGGGTCATAATATGTTCCTGGTATCTATAATACATTATCCCTCCTCTATAGGTGGGTGTGGTTCATCAAATCGACAGTGTCTAGGTCGACAATGTTTAGGTCGACCACTATAGGTCGACAGTCATTAGGTCGACATGGATGGAAGGTCGACAGGGTTTCTAGGTCGACATGTGCTAGGTCAACAGGTCTAAAGGTCGACATAAGGATTTTTTTTTATTTTTTTTGTGTCGTTTTCTTCGTAGAGTGACAGGGATCCCAAATTAGTGCACCGTGTCCCCTCGCATGGCTCGCTTCGCTCGCCATGCTTCGGGGATGGTGCCTTCGCTCCGCTACCGCTTCGCTCGGCACACTTTACCGTTCCAATCGTAGTCCACGTGGATCGTTAAGTATGAAAAAATAAAAAAAAGGAAAAAATTTTAAAAACTCATGTCGACCTTTAGACCTGTCGACCTAGCACATGTCGACCTAGAAACCCTGTTGACCTTCCATCCATGTCGACCTAGTGACTGTCGACCTATAGTGGTCGACCTAAACATTGTCGACCTAGACACTGTCGATCTTCAGACCGGATCCCCTATAGGTATACACTAGATTCTCAGTCCTATTCTGAAATATTCTGAAAGATCTCTTTTCTACCACTCAGCAAGAAATCATCTCAGCTACTATAGTATTTAGAGAAAGGAGCACAAGAAAAGAGCAAGCAGCCACAGAGGTATGGAAAATAAGCAGTAGATTCATCTCTAATAAGATCACCAGAGTAGAGATGAGCGGGTTCGGTTTCTCTGAATCCGAACCCGCCAGAACTTCATGTTTTTTTTCACGGGTCCGAGCGACTCGGATCTTCCCGCCTTGCTCGGTTAACCCGAGCGCGCCCGAACGTCATCATGACGCTGTCGGATTCTCGCGAGGCTCGGATTCTATCGCGAGACTCGGATTCTATATAAGGAGCCGCGCGTCGCCGCCATTTTCACACGTGCATTGAGATTGATAGGGAGAGGACGTGGCTGGCGTCCTCTCCGTTTAGAATTAGAATAGATTAGAGAGACACTTGATTTACTAATTTTGGGGAGCATTAGGAGTACTCAGTAGTGTACAGTGCAGAGTTTTGCTGATAGTGACCAGTGACCACCACTTTTATTTATAATCCGTTCTCTGCCTGAAAAAAGCGATACACAGCACACAGTGACTCAGTCACATACCATATCTGTGTGCACTGCTCAGGCTCAGGCCAGTGTGCTGCATCATCTATATATATTATATATCTGTCTGACTGCTCAGCTCACACAGCTTATAATTGTGGGGGAGACTGGGGAGCACTACTGCAGTGCCAGTTATAGGTTATAGCAGGAGCCAGGAGTACATAATATTATATTAAAATTAAACAGTGCACACTTTTGCTGCAGGAGTGCCACTGCCAGTGTGACTAGTGACCAGTGACCTGACCACCAGTATATAATATTAGTAGTATACTATCTCTTTATCAACCAGTCTATATTAGCAGCAGACACAGTACAGTGCGGTAGTTCACGGCTGTGGCTACCTCTGTGTCGGCACTCGGCAGCCCGTCCATAATTGTATATACCAGTGACCTAACCGTGGTTTTTTTTTCTTTCTTTATACATACATACTAGTTACGAGTATACTATCTCTTTATCAACCAGTCTATATATTAGCAGCAGACACAGTACAGTGCGGTAGTTCACGGCTGTGGCTACCTCTGTGTCGGCACTCGGCAGCCCGTCCATAATTGTATATACCACCTAACCGTGGTTTTTTTTTCTTTCTTTATACATACATACTAGTTACGAGTATACTATCTCTTTATCAACCAGTCTATATATTAGCAGCAGACACAGTACAGTGCGGTAGTTCACGGCTGTGGCTACCTCTGTGTCGGCACTCGGCAGCCCGTCCATAATTGTATATACCACCTAACCGTGGTTTTTTTTTCTTTCTTTATACATACATACTAGTTACGAGTATACTATCTCTTTATCAACCAGTCTATATATTAGCAGCAGACACAGTACAGTGCGGTAGTTCACGGCTGTGGCTACCTCTGTGTCGGCACTCGGCAGCCCGTCCATAATTGTATATACCACCTAACCGTGGTTTTTTTTTCTTTCTTTATACATACATACTAGTTACGAGTATACTATCTCTTTATCAACCAGTCTATATATTAGCAGCAGACACAGTACAGTGCGGTAGTTCACGGCTGTGGCTACCTCTGTGTCGGCACTCGGCAGCCCGTCCATAATTGTATATACCACCTAACCGTGGTTTTTTTTTCTTTCTTTATACATACATACTAGTTACGAGTATACTATCTCTTTATCAACCAGTCTATATATTAGCAGCAGACACAGTACAGTGCGGTAGTTCACGGCTGTGGCTACCTCTGTGTCGGCACTCGGCAGCCCGTCCATAATTGTATACTAGTATCCAATCCATCCATCTCCATTGTTTACCTGAGGTGCCTTTTAGTTGTGCCTATTAAAATATGGAGAACAAAAATGTTGAGGTTCCAAAATTAGGGAAAGATCAAGATCCACTTCCACCTCGTGCTGAAGCTGCTGCCACTAGTCATGGCCGAGACGATGAAATGCCAGCAACGTCGTCTGCCAAGGCCGATGCCCAATGTCATAGTACAGAGCATGTCAAATCCAAAACACCAAATATCAGTAAAAAGCCTCTATTTTTCTTTGCGTCATGTGCTGTTTGGGGAGGGTTTTTTGGAAGGGACATCCTGCGTGACACTGCAGTGCCACTCCTAGATGGGCCCGGTGTTTGTGTCGGCCACTAGGGTCGCTAATCTTACTCACACAGCTACCTCATTGCGCCTCTTTTTTTCTTTGCGTCATGTGCTGTTTGGGGAGGGTTTTTTGGAAGGGCCATCCTGCGTGACACTGCAGTGCCACTCCTAGATGGGCCCGGTGTTTGTGTCGGCCACTAGGGTCGCTAATCTTACTCACACAGCTACCTCATTGCGCCTCTTTTTTTCTTTGCGTCATGTGCTGTTTGGGGAGGGTTTTTTGGAAGGGACATCCTGCGTGACACTGCAGTGCCACTCCTAGATGGGCCCGGTGTTTGTGTCGGCCACTAGGGTCGCTAATCTTACTCACACAGTCAGCTACCTCATTGCGCCTCTTTTTTTCTTTGCGTCATGTGCTGTTTGGGGAGGGTTTTTTGGAAGGGCCATCCTGCGTGACACTGCAGTGCCACTCCTAGATGGGCCCGGTGTTTGTGTCGGCCACTAGGGTCGCTAATCTTACTCCCACAGCTACCTCATTGCGCCTCTTTTTTTCTTTGCGTCATGTGCTGTTTGGGGAGGGTTTTTTGGAAGGGCCATCCTGCGTGACACTGCAGTGCCACTCCTAGATGGGCCCGGTGTTTGTGTCGGCCACTAGGGTCGCTAATCTTACTCACACAGCTACCTCATTGCGCCTCTTTTTTTCTTTGCGTCATGTGCTGTTTGGGGAGGGTTTTTTGGAAGGGACATCCTGCGTGACACTGCAGTGCCACTCCTAGATGGGCCCGGTGTTTGTGTCGGCCACTAGGGTCGCTTATCTTACTCACACAGCGACCTCGGTGCAAATTTTAGGACTAAAAATAATATTGTGAGGTGTGAGGTATTCAGAATAGACTGAAAATGAGTGTAAATTATGGTTTTTGAGGTTAATAATACTTTGGGATCAAAATGACCCCCAAATTCTATGATTTAAGCTGTTTTTTAGTGTTTTTGGAAAAAAACACCCGAATCCAAAACACACCCGAATCCGACAAAAAAAATTCGGTGAGGTTTTGCCAAAACGCGTTCGAACCCAAAACACGGCCGCGGAACCGAACCCAAAACCAAAACACAAAACCCGAAAAATTTCAGGCGCTCATCTCTACACCAGAGATTGTCAGCTGGGATGAACAGATTGTCATTTAAAACTGTGAAATGTTCACACACTATTGGTGTGTATCAGGAAATGTGTTATTCATGAGCTTTAGAAGCACTTCACATTTTCATTGGTCAGCAACTTTCTAATAGGCTACAGGGAATCCATACAACGCAGAACTGAGACATTAATCTTGTATGGGCCAAAATATCCAAAAGTTTTATTGTAGACTTTTATATTGTATTTTGTACTTTTTGCTTTGCCTACCGTAACCTAATAGAAGCTTAGGGCTTCTTTTCACTTTCTTCCTGGGAGAGATCCAGTCAGATCCGTTCCAGTGTCCCCTGCAGTGTGCCTGTCATACTGAGTTGCACAAATGGACTCCAGGGTCATAAACCCGAAATTCTTCTATTGCAAAGGACAGCTCTTTAGGGCCAGATGTACTAAGCTTGAAAAGTGATAAATATCACTGTGATAAAGCACCAGCCAATCGGCTCCTAACTGCCATGTCACAGGCTGTGTTTGAAAAATGACAGTTAGGAGCCGATTGGCTGGTGCTTTATCACAGTGATATTTATCACTTTTCAAGCTTAGTACATCTGGCTGAATGAGAGAACTGTCCTTTGCAATATGAATAGCATTTCTAGGTACATACCAGTGTTATCAACGCCAGTTTGTCCCCGATAAGTGGCAGGATGTATCAAATCCTCAATGCTATATGTAATACATCCTGCCCTATGTGTGTTTTATTCCTGAGATAGTGCTGCACTTTGATACTCTTTTTGTCTGCTGGTTTTACCTTGCCTTCTGTTCACTATTACTATCATGCTCAGTCTCCGCAGTAAACTCCCATTTTCGAAAGTGGCTTTTCAGATTCCATCTACAGAAGATACCATATGCTGTATGACAGACCTCTGGACTTGGTAAAGTGATTGCTGATGCTTCTCCCATGCCTATCTGCTGGATATCCAGTGTAACAAACCTTTGGATTTGCTAAATGGACTTGGTTCTGTTTTCCCCATGCATTGCTACTAGAAAACCTTTGTGACAGACCTTTGGACTTGCTTTGGCCCTTCTTTGCTTGGCAGCTCATTATGGGCCAGATTCAGATTTGGGAGCAAAGCAAATCAGAAACTAACTGCACCAGCGGGGCATGGTAGCGGGGGTGGATCTGGAAGTATAGCCCATTGATTTCAGGAATTCTGAGGAATTCCAGTCCTTGGATGAAGAGTTTGGGGCTGGTTAATATGATTGCAGGGGGACCCCATATTGTGTTATCACCCCAGCTTGTTCAGCCTGGTGGTGGTTATTGGAAAATAGAGGAAAACCCCACTCCAGTTTTTCCCCTATTTTCCAATACCATATCAAATTCAGAGGTCCAGGTCTGGTCATTGATTGGGGGGTGGGGACCCCAAGCATTATTACTATTACAATTTTCTTTTTAAACAAACATTAATTAATCATGAAAATCCCCTGTCCACTTCCCACAGCAATAATGATATCAATTGTTCTCACCCACCTTTAACATTGTCATCAATATTTTGGGATAATACATAAAAACCAACATAAAAGGGAGATTACTCACAATACACTTATAATTAGTGATGTGCACCGGAAATTTTTCGGGTTTTGTGTTTTGGTTTTGGGTTCGGTTCCGCGGCCGTGTTTTGGATTCAGACGCGTTTTGGCAAAACCTCACCGGAAATTTTTTGTCGGATTCCGGTGTGTTTTGGATTTGGGTGTTTTTTTTAAAAACCCCTAAAAAAACAGCTTAAATCATAGAATTTGGGGGTCATTTTGATCCCATAGTATTATTGACCTCAATAACCATAATTTCCACTCATTTCCAGTCTATTCTGAACACCTCACACCTCACAATATTATTTTTAGTCCTAAAATTTGCACCGAGGTCGCTGGATGGCTAAGCTAAGTGACACAAGTGGCTGACACAAACACCTGGCCCATCTAGGAGTGGCACTGCAGTGTCAGGCAGGATGGCACTTCAAAAAAATTGTCCCCAAACAGCACATGATGCAAAGAAAAAAAGAGGCGCACCAAGGTCGCTGTGTGACTAAGCTAAGCGACACAAGTGGCCGACACAAACACCTGGCCCATCTAGGAGTGGCACTGCAGTGTCAGGCAGGATGGCACTTCAAAAAAATTGAAAGAAAATGAAAGAAAAAAGAGGTGCAAGATGGAATTGTCCTTGGGCCCTCCCACCCACCCTTATGTTGTATAAACAGGACATGCACACTTTAACGAACCCATCATTTCAGTGACAGGGTCTGCCACACGACTGTGACTGAAATGACTGGTTGGTTTGGGCCTCCACCAAAAAAGAAGCAATCAATCTCTCCTTGCACAAACTGGCTCTACAGAGGCAAGATGTCCACCTCATCATCATCCTCCGATTCCTCACCCCTTTCACTGTGTACATCCCCCTCCTCACAGATTATTAATTCGTCCCCACTGGAATCCACCATCTCAGGTCCCCGCGTACTTTCTGGAGGCAATTGCTGCTGGTGAATGTTTCCACGGAGGAATTGATTATAATTCATTTTAATGAACATCATCTTCTCCACATTTTCTGGAAGTAACCTCGTACGCCGATTGCTGACAAGGTGAGCGGCTGCACTAAACACTCTTTCGGAGTACACACTGGAGGAAGGGCAACTTAGGTAGAATAAAGACAGTTTGTGCAAGGGCCTCCAAATTTTCTCTTTTTCCTGCAAGTATACGTACGGACTGTCTGACGTACCTACTTGGATGCGGTCACTCATATAATCCTCCACCATTCTTTCAATGGTGACAGAATCATGTGCAGTGACAGTAGACGACATGTCAGTAATCGTTGGCAGGTCCTTCAGTCCGGACCAGATGTCAGCACTCGCTCCAGACTGCCCTGCATCACCGTCAGCGGGTGGGCTCGGAATTCTTAGCCTTTTCCTCGCACCCCCAGTTGCGGGAGAATGTGAAGGAGGAGCTGTTGACGGGTCACGTTCCGCTTGACTTGACAATTTTCTCACCAGCAGGTCTTTGAACCCCTGCAGACTTGTGTCTGCCGGAAAGAGAGATACAACGTAGGTTTTAAATCTAGGATCGAGCACGGAGGCCAAAATGTAGTGCTCTGATTTCAACAGATTGACCACCCGTGAATCCTGGTTAAGCGAATGAAGGGCTCCATCCACAAGTCCCACATGCCTAGCGGAATCGCTCTGTTTTAGCTCCTCCTTCAATGTCTCCAGCTTCTTCTGCAAAAGCCTGATGAGGGGAATGATCTGACTCAGGCTGGCAGTGTCTGAACTGACTTCACGTGTGGCAAGTTCAAAGGGTTGCAGAACCTTGCACAACATTGAAATCATTCTCCACTGCACTTGAGTCAGGTGCATTCCACCTCCTTTGCCTATATCGTGGCCAGATGTATAGGCTTGAATGGCCTTTTGCTGCTCCTCCATCCTCTGAAGCATATAGAGGGTTGAATTCCACCTCGTTACCACCTCTTGCTTCAGATGATGGCAGGGCAGGTTCAGGAATGTTTGGTGGTGCTCCAGTCTTCTGTACGCGGTGCCTGAATGCCGAAAGTGGCCCGCAATTCTTCAGGCCACCGACAGCATCTCTTGCACGCCCCTGTCGTTTTTTAAATAATTCTGCACCACCAAATTCAAGGTATGTGCAAAACATGGGACGTGATGGAATTTGCCCAGATGTAATGCACGCACAATATTGCTGGCGTTGTCCGATGTCACAAATCCCCAGGAGAGTCCAATTGGGGTAAGCCATTCTGCGATGATCTTCCTCAGTTGCCGTAAGAGGTTGTCAGCTGTTTGCCTATTCTGGAAAGCGGTGATACAAAGCGTAGCCTGCCTAGGAACGAGTTGGCGTTTGCGAGATGCTGCTACTGGTGCCGCCGCTGCTGTTTTTGCTGCGGGAGGCAATACATCTACCCAGTGGGCTGTCACAGTCATATAGTCCTGAGTCTGCCCTGCTCCACTTGTCCACATGTCCGTGGTTAAGTGGACATTGGGTACAACTGCATTTTTTAGGACACTGGTGAGTCTTTTTCTGAGGTCTGTGTACATTTTCGGTTTCGCCTGCCTAGAGAAATGGAACCTAGATGGTATTTGGTACCGGGGACACAGTACCTCAATCAAGTCTATAGTTGCCTCTGAATTAACGATGGATACCGGAACCACGTTTCTCACCGCCCAGGCTGCCAAGGCCTGAGTTATCTGCTTTGCAGCAGGATGACTGCTGTGATATTTCATCTTCCTCGCAAAGGACTATTGGACAGTCAATTGCTTACTGGAAGTAGTACAAGTGGTCTTCCGACTTCCCCTCTGGGATGACGATCGACTCCCAGCAGCAACAACAGCAGCGCCAGCAGCAGTAGGCGTTACACTCAAGGATGCATCGGAGGAATCCCAGGCAGGAGAGGACTCGTCAGACTTGCAGTGACATGGCCTGCAGGACTATTGGCTTTCCTGGGTAAGGAGGAAATTGACACTGAGGGAGTTGGTGGTGTGGTTTGCAGGAGCTTGGTTACAAGAGGAAGGGATTTAGTGGTCAGTGGAAGTTTTTGAACTTGTCACTGACTTATGATGAATGCACTGCAGGTGACGTATAAGGGAGGATGTTCCGAGGTGGTTAACGTCCTTACCCCTACTTATTACAGCTTGACAAAGGCAACACACGGCTTGACACCTGTTGTCCGCATTTGTGTTGAAATAATTCCACACCGAAGAGCTGATTTTTTTTGTGTTTTGACCAGGCATGTCAATGGCCATATTCCTCCCACGGACAACAGGTGTCTCCCCGGGTGCCTGACTTAAACAAACCACCTCACCATCAGAATCCTCCTTGTCAATTTCCTCCCCAGCGCCAGCAACACCCATATCCTCATCCTGGTGTACTTCAACAGTGAGATCTTCAATTTGACTATCAGGAACTGGACTGCGGGTGCTCCTTCCAGCACTTGCAGGGGGCGTGCAAATGGTGGAAGGTGCAAGCTCTTCCCGTCCAGTGTTGGGAAGGTCAGGCATCGCAACCGACACAATTGGACTCTCCTTGGGGATTTGTGATTTAGAAGAACGCACAGTTCTTTGCTGTGCTTTTGCCAGCTTAAGTCTTTTCTTTTTTCTAGCGAGAGGATGAGTGCTTCCATCCTCATGTGAAGCTGAACCACTAGCCATGAACATAGGCCAGGGCCTCAGCCGTTCCTTGCCACTCCGTGTCGTTAATGGCATATTGGCAAGTTTACGCTTCTCCTCAGACGATTTTAATTTTGATTTTTGGGTCATTTTACTGAACTTTTGTGTTTTGGATTTTACATGCTCTCTACTATGACATTGGGCATCGGCCTTGGCAGACGACGTTGATGGCATTTCATCGTCTCGGCCATGACTAGTGGCAGCAGCTTCAGCACGAGGTGGAAATGGATCTTGATCTTTCCCTATTTTAACCTCCACATTTTTTTCTCCCTTTTTTAATGTGTGGAATTATATGCCAGTATCAAAAGCAAATAGCAATGGCCTACTACTATATTTACTGTGCAAAACTAAAATGCACCACAAGTATAGAATGTAGATGGATAGTATACTTAATGGATGACGAGTGACGACACAGAGGTAGGTACACAGCAGTGGCCTACCGTACTGCTATATATAGTATACTGGTGGACACTGTCAGCAAACTGCAAAACTAAAATGCACCACAGGTATATAATGTAGATGGATAGTATACTTAATGGATGACGAGTGACGACACAGAGGTAGGTACACAGCAGTGGCCTACCGTACTGCTATATATAGTATACTGGTGGACACTGTCAGCAAACTGCAAAACTAAAATGCACCACAGGTATAGAATGTAGATGGATAGTATACTTAATGGATGACAAGTGACGACACAGAGGTAGGTACACAGCAGTGGCCTACCGTACTGCTATATATAGTATACTGGTGGACACTGTCAGCAAACTGCAAAACTAAAATGCACCACAGGTATAGAATGTGGATGGATAGTATACTTAATGGATGACGAGTGACGACACAGAGGTAGGTACAGCAGTGGCCTACCATACTGCTATATATAGTATACTGGTGGACACTGTCAGCAAACTGCAAAACTAAAATGCACCACAGGTATAGAATGTAGATGGATAGTATACTTAATGGATGACGAGTGACGACACATAGGTAGGTACAGCAGTGGCCTACCGTACTGCTATATATAGTATACTGGTGGACACTGTCAGCAAACTGCAAAACTAAAATGCACCACAGGTATAGAATGTAGATGGATAGTATACTTAATGGATGACGACACAGAGGTAGGTACAGCAGTGCACTCTGCACTGTACTCCTCCTATATAATATTAATTATACTGGTGGTCCCCAGTCCCCACAATAAAGCAGCACACTGAGAACAGATATGGAGTGTTTTTCAGGCAGACAACGTATACTGTTGGTCACTGTCAGCAAAACTCTGGACTGTACTCCTGCTATAGCTGCTCCCCAGTCCCCACAATTAAGCAGTGTGAGCACTCAGCACAGATATATTATGCAGCACACTGAGCACAGATATGGTATGGAGCGTTTTTTTCAGGCAGAGAACGGATAAAAACTGGTGGTCACTTATCAGCAAAACTCTGCACTGTACTCCTAACAGCTGCTCCCCAATCCTCCCCACAATTAAGCAATAAACAACCAATCAACTGTCTTCTACAATAAATGGAGAGGACGCCAGCCACGTCCTCTCCCTATCATCTCCAATGCACGAGTGAAAATGGCGGTGACGCGCGGCTGCTTATATAGAATCCGAATCTCGCGAGAATCCGACAGCGGGATGATGACGTTCGGGCGCGCTCGGGTTAGCCGAGCAAGGCGGGAAGGTTCGAACCTGCCTCGGACCCGTGTAAACAAGGTGAAGTTCGGGGGGGTTCGGTTTCCGAGAAACCGAACCCGCTCATCACTACTTATAATAAGGGCAATCATTATGTATTGAATAAGAAGGCAGATAACATGGATTATTCTGTTATGGTGGAAATAAGCTATGTTTTCCTTAATATATTAGTGGGAAATGTATTGTTTTATTTTATTAAGAAAGCAATATTGTTTATAAATTGAATTAAATGGGCAATATTAATTAATTGTTAATTGGTTTTTATAAATACTTTATAACAGGGTCAGCTTATTATTTTTTGGCTATATAAATGGTGTCCACATCATACAATAATAGGTGTTGCCCCCATTACCAATGAAAATTAACTGTTCAATGGCCTGCAAAGAACGGAAATTGTTGAGTAATACTCAGTCATATCATTGTGACAGCAATCATGAAGACCATTGAAATACATTACGTGCTCTCTGACTGTAGTCATCTCCAGTTTCCAATTACCTATCTATATGTTCTCTATCCTACCAACAAGGGCTGAATTTTATTTTACAAATTTAAATCTCTGCATATTAAGGTTGATCTGTTCTAGTCATAACTGGGCATACTGCACTAACATAGACAAAGTTGGTGTACTGACCCATGAATTGGTTATTATTGTTCTTTCCTTTTCTTTCATTCTGCAGATTTATTTCCTTTCATTCTCTTTTCTCTTGCTCCCCTTTTTATCTACCCCTTTCCCCCCTCCCATTGTTTCTCTCCCTTTTTACTTTCACTTTTCCACTCTTTGCACACTTCCACCACATCCACCTCCCATTGTGAGCACTGGCAGTCAGCCCTTTATAATTGGTCCAGGATGTATTCGGGAGCTAGGTACCTCCACTCATCATGTGCCTGGACTTCCATCTCCAGCTTCAGGGGCATAAAGGGCAGTTTGCCTATAATGTGGCTTGTAGAAGAGCCTAGCATTGTCTGTATGGGTAATATAAAAGTTTTTTTAATCATTACTGGCAGAAGGCGCTCTCAGCAAGGAGCCTATATGGTACTAGCATCATGGACCGATTCTCACTTCACATCTCATAGACAAACAGTGTATGACTTTTAAAGGGCGTGAGCAAACTTTCATTCACTTCTGCCATCTTTCCTGACGCCTTATTAAGGTTATGAAAGGCTTTACAGAAAATCACTGTAGGTAAAACAGAGAGGCAATTACCTTGTTAAGAGTGAGACTTATAAACTGTCATAGAAATACAGTAGTGGATAGATCTAAGCAAATTAAGCAGCTTTGTACTCGGCTAATTATGAAATGGCCGATTTATATATATTTTCAATTATTCATTAAATAGTAAGAAAGTTTACGGGGATTCAAGTGCATAAGTAAAATTGCTATATTATGATGTGTGCTAATCTTTTTTTGTAATTACATAATTTTTGCATGTAGCTATAGAAACCAAAAAAGAACACAGAACTGTTCTAAATTTATATATAATATAATATGATATATATATATATATATATACATACTAGGTGATTCATCGTGCCCTACGGGCACTCTTCACACCGTCGTGAGGGGCTACGCCCCCTTAACCCTTGCACACCCTTGTGGCGTGCAATATTTTTATTATATGGAGTATTACATCCAATCATAATTGTCTGAGTGGTTAAATATTGCACGGACAAAGGGCATGCAATGGTTAAGGGGTCAAAGCCCCTTGCAACGGCGTGAACAGTGCACGCAGAGCCTGATGTATCACCTAGTAGGTGCTTTGGTTGGGGGAGTGGAGGGTGCGGGGAAGATGCGGATGGGACCCTGGGGTGCCGCGGGAGGGGCGGTTGCGGTGGTGCCGCAGGTGGGGAGGGGCTGGTGTGGTGGTGCCACAGGTGGGGGAGGGTGCGTGGATGCCACGGGTGGTGGTCCGGATCCACTGTGGGTGGGGGAGGAGCAGTTGCGGGGGTGTCCCGGGTGGGGGAGGGGCGGATGAGGTGGTGCGGCGGGAGTGGCGGGTGCGGGGTTGCTGCAGGTGGGGGAAGGGGCCCGAAACTACCGCGGGTGCTGGAGGGGGTGTGTGGGAGTGCCACGGATGGGGCCCGGAGGTACTGTGAGTGGGGGAGGGGTGAGTAGTGCTTATCCTGCTTCTCCTCCTGTCAGCAGCTAAGCTGCTGTCCTCCCTTTGGCAGTGGCTCTCCTGGAGACTCGCACAGCAGTCAGTCACTATTGTTAGCGCCGGTGTCCCAATGCGCTGCATTACAAGGAAGAAGATGCAGTCAATAAACTACAGCTCCCAGCAGCCCTAAGGGCCGGAATGCTTCGGCGCTAAGGGCTGCTGGGAGCTGTAGTTTATTTAGTGTGTCTACTTCCCTGTAATATGGCGCGTTGGGACACTAGTGCTAACAATAGAGACTGGCTGGCATCAATGTAAAAGGTGAGAGTGCTGTGCAGTGTCAGTGACACCGCACACAGGTCCAGCGCTAGCAGCTCAGCAAAGGGATGCAGTGCAGGGAGGCACCAGGAAGGAGAGATGTTCTCCCTGCTCTGCATCCCTGTGCTGAGTGTCTGCTGCTATCCCTGCTGCTGCCGGCTGCTGTCACACATGCAGCGGCGCCGGAAGCACAAAACCTTTTCTCCCCCTCGGCGCCGGCAGCACAAAGCCTCCTCTCCCCCTCGGCGCCGTCAGCACAAAACCTCCTCTCCCCCCTCCCCTCCCCTATGTGACATTCAGTGGCCGGGAGGGAGCCAAAGTGGGTGGAGCTAGATGGAAGTAAGGGGCGGAGCTACACGGGACCATGCTGCAGCAGGAGGATGAGCTTCTACAGCTTCTGCCAGCCAGACTTCATTAGATAAGTGTCTGGAAAGAGTGTGTGTGTGTGTGTGTGTGTGTGTGTGTATACAGTGTCTGTGTATACTGTATATATGTGTGACTGTGTATGTGTGTAATGTATGTACAGTATATATGTGTGTGTGTTTGTATATATATGTGTCTGGTGTGTGTGTGTGTGTGTGTGTATGTGTGACTGCTGCATAATGTGTGTAAGCGACACTGGTACAGGGGGCGTTACGTGTGTAAGCAGCAGTGCTACAGGGAGCGTTACGTGTAAGCGGCACTGGTACAGAGGGCGTTATGTGTGTAAGCGGTACTGGTAGAGGGGGCATTACGTGTGTAAGCATCACTGGTACAGGGGGCGTTTACGTGTGTAAGCATCACTGGTACAGGGGGCGTTATGTGTGTAAGCGTCACTGGTACAGGGGGCGTTACGTGTGTAAGCGTCACTGGTACAGGGGGCGTTATGTGTGTAAGCGTCACTGGTACAGGGGACGTTACGTGTCTAAGCGGCACTGGTACAGAGGGCGTTATGTGTGTAAGCGTCACTGCTAGAGGGGGCATTACGTGTGTAAGCGTCACTGCTACAGGGGGTGTTACTTGTGTAAACGTCACTGGTATAGGGGGGGCATGACATGTGTAAGCATCACTGGTTCAGGGGGCATTACATGTGTAAGCGTCTCTGGTACAGGGGGCATTACATGTGTAAGTGTCTCTACTACAGGGGTCATTATGTGCGCTGCGCGTTTGTAAAGTATACGAGGGTGCAAATTTATAGTTTGCAGGGGGCGCCGAACACTCTAGCAACGGCCCTGACTGCACACCCACTGCACTGCACAGCACTGTCACCTTTTACATTGATTCAGCGTCCAGACATTACCCTCAGGGATCAGGGCCGGCGCTACCATTAGGCAGCTTTAGGCAGCTGCCTATGGGCGCTGGCCACTGGAGGGCGGCAGGCTCCAATTAAATATATTTTACCAAAAAATATATATATTTTGATAAGTAAGCCCAGACCAGGGGCGGCCGCGGCGAGGGTCTAGCCTGCCACAGCCGTCAGTCACCTCACCAGCCCAGTGTATTGCTTTCCCTGCGGGCCTGCGGCTGCTCCATGTCTAAACAGAAATAGACGGAGCCGCGCGTATGAGAGAGCAGGTCAGGAGACGGGCGCCGCCCACACTGACAGCCTAACACGCATCCTGCTAGGCGCCGTCAGCACGAACGTCAGCGCTTGTGTGGCGCCCGTCTCCTGACCTGCTCTCTCATACGCGCGGCTCCGTCTATTTCTGTTAGAGACATGGAGCAGCCGCAGGGAAATCACACTGGCGTAGGTGAGGTGACTGACGGCTGTGGCAGGCTAGACCCTCGCCGCGGCCGCCCCTGGTCTGGGCTTACTTATCAAAATATATTTTTTTTTGTGTAAAATATATTTAATTGGAACATCTGAAAGACAAGAGAAGTCTCTCTATCCCCTCCCTCCCCGCCGCCCCGCGCCTCCCTATCCCCTCCCTGCCGCCCCGCGTCTCCCTATCCTCTCTCTCCCACCCAGCGTCTCACTATCCCCTAACTGCCGCCCCGCGTCTCGCTATCCCCTCCCTCCCTGCCGCCCCGCGCCTCCCTATCTCCTCCCTCCCACCCCGCATCTCCCTATCCCCTCCCTTCCACCCCGCGTCTCCCTATCCCCTCCCTCCCACCCCACGTCTCCCTATCCCCTCCCTCCCTGCCGCCCCGCGTCTCCCTATCCTCTCCCTCCCACCCGCGTCTCACTATCCCCTCACTGCCGCCCCGCGTCTCTCTATCCCCTCCCTCCCACCCCACGTCTCCCTATCCCCTCCCTCCCACCCCGCGTCTCACTATCCCCTCACTGCCGCCCCGCGTCTCGCTATCCCCTCCCTCCCTGCCGCCCCGCGCCTCCCTATCTCCTCCCTCCCACCCCGCATCTCCCTATCCCCTCCCTTCCACCCCGCGTCTCCCTATCCCCTCCCTCCCACCCCACGTCTCCCTGTCCCCTCCCTCCCACCCCACGTCTCCCTATCCCCTCCCTCCCTGCCGCCCCGCGTCTCCCTATCCTCTCCCTCCCACCTGCGTCTCACTATCCCCTCACTGCCGCCCCGCGTCTCCCTATCCCCTCCCTCCCACCCCACGTCTCCCTATCCCCTCCCTCCCACCCCACGTCTCCCTATCCCCTCCCTCCCTGCCGCCCCGCGTCTTCCTATCCTCTCCCTCCCACCCGCGTCTCACTGTCCCCTCACTGCCGCCCCGCGTCTCGCTATCCCCTCCCTCCCCGCGCCTCCCTCCCTGCTGCCCCGCGCCTCCCTATCCCCTCACTCCCTGCCGCCCCGCGTCTCCCTATCCCCTCCCTCGCACCCCGCGTCTCACTATCCCCTCCCTGCCGCCCCACGTCTCGCTATCCCCTCCCTCCCTGCCGCCCCGCGCCTCCCTATCTCCTCCCTCCCACCCCGCATCTCCCTATCCCCTCCCTTCCACCCCACGTCTCCCTATCCCCTCCCTCCCACCCCACATCTCCCTATCCCCTCCCTCCCACCCCACGTCTCCCTATCCCCTCCCTCCCTGCCGCCCTGCGTCTCCCTATCCCCTCCCTCCCACTCCACGTCTCCCTATCCCCTCCCTCCCTGCCGCCCCGCACCTCCCGATGTTGGAGTTGCCTACAGCAGCGGCAGCTCCGGAGACAACAAGCAGCGCTGTTACCTCTATTTCCGTGCCCTCAGCATCTCCGGCAGCATCTGCTTCCTCCGGGACTGAGGAACCAGGACCACTAAGGCGAGGGGTGGGGGAGTTGTGCTTGGTGGCAAGTGTCTGGGCAGCTCACCCCCAGATCACTTGGACTGCAGCTCCCCGCCTTGTGATCTGGGGGTGAGCTGCAGTCCAAGTGATCTGGGGGTGAGCTGCAGGCCAAGTGATCTGGGCAAGATCACTTGGACTGCAGCACACCCCCAGATCACTTGGACGCAGGGACAGGGAAAAATAAATAAAATAAATGTAAAAATTTTTTATATTTATATCACAGCTGCCCGCCTCCCACCGCTGACCAGCGCTCACTTCTGCACGCTGCACCGCCATTGAAAGCTGACCACCGCAGACCACAACTGGCAGTGGTCAGAGGGACATCAACGCCGCAGCGAAGAAGGACAGCTTAGTACCGCCGCATCCCCCGCAGACCATGGGCTCATACGCCACCAACAACCACAGTCCCTTCCGCACCTCCGCTGCACATATCAGGTAATGTTACCCTATGTCCCTGCTGTCACGCTCTCAGTCCCTGCTGTCACTCTCTCAGTCCTTGCTGTCACTCTCTCTCCCTGTCCCTGAATTGTGGGTCATACCGTTTGCTATAATGTGAATTTCGTCTCATACCATATGGTAAAATCAGAATTTTGGCTCATACAGTATGCTGTAATGTGAATTTCGGGTCATACCGTGTGCTATAATGTGAATTTTGGCTCATACAGTGTGGTAAAATCTGAAATTTTGGGTCATAGCGTGTTCTGTAACGTGAATTTCGGCTCATACCGTGTGCTGTAATGTGAATTTCGGCTCATACTGTGTAGTAAAATATGAATTTCGGCTCATACCGTGTGCTGTAATGTGAATTTCGGCTTATACCGTGTGCTATAATGTGAATTTCGGCTCATACCGTGTGCTGTAATGTGAATTTCGGCTCATACCGTGTGCTGTAATGTGAATTTCGGCTCATACTGTGTGGTAAAATATGAATTTCGGATCATACGGTGTGCTGTAATGTGAATTTCGGCTCATACGGTGTGCTGTAATATGAATTTCGGCTCATACGGTGTGCTGTAATGTGAATTTCGGCTCATACTGTGTGGTAAAATATGAATTTTGGCTCATACCATGTGCTGTAGTGTGAATTTTGGCTCATACCATGTGCTGTAGTGTGAATTTCGGCTCATTCCGTGTGCTGTAATGTGAATTTCTAGATAGTATAAGAATTTCTAGATAGTATAAGGGGTCCTAATACACTGAAGGACACGCCCCCATTTGAGTGGCCACACCCCCTCTCCCGGAGGCGCGCGCATAATTGCAACCTTCACTTTTCCATACCCCCACTTCAAAATGTCTACTTCGACCACTGTATATGTATGTGTGTGTATATATATATATATATATATATATATATATATATATAGTATTCATTCTAGCACCCTGCACCTTTCAAAATCCATGCAGTTCCCCTTTCCTGCCTGGGGTGTCACTCTCTGCTCTGGTGTTTCTCAGCACACACAGGTCTGTATCACAGCACTGAGTAACAGATCAGAGTGTGCGGAGAAGCACCAGAGCAGAGAGCGACACCCCGGGCAGGAAAGAGGAACTGCACAGTATTTGAAAGGTGCAGGGTGCTAGAATGAACACTATATATATATATATATATATATATATATATATATATATATATAGCCAATGACCTCACCGCACATCACTGCCACAAAGTTCTAGTTGCAACCCTGATGCCTATCTATAATACTGTATAAAACCACAGACTGTGGTATTATACTATATATGGATGTGGGGCTGGATGCTTTTTAACTTGTGTGCATTTAATATAATATTTGTCAGGTTTTCTCTTGCTGTTATTTGGCTGCTTCAGGAGGATCAACATACCGTTAACACAGCCTCCAGATAACGTGATCACTCCACTGTCCAAGCAACAGGGGAAGGGGAGGGTCTGGAGGATGGGGGGGGGGGGGGGGGGGTGTAGGCAGAAATTTTGCCTAGGGTGCCGAGAAACCTTGCACCGGCCCTGTCAGGGATATCACCCACTCTATCCGTTACATTAGCCATCTCGGGGCATCCAGGCTGGCAGCCCAGGTGCTGTGTTGCGGAGTCAGGTCCTCTGGGGATCTGGGTGCGGCTGTGGTGGGGAGGCACTTATGTGACATCACAAGCAGAGCAGGCTCCAGTGCTCAGAGAGTATGCAGCGCAGGGAGGCCTATGAAAGCCTTCCGCTACGCCGCTTTCATACACATCTATGCCTGTGGCCGCAGCAGCTTTTGTTCCACCTGCGGCGTGGCTAGGGAGTGGGGATTGTTGATGCCGGAGGGGGCAGGTGGACTGGCAGCAAGACATTGGTGGTCATTTCGAGTTGGTCGCTCGCTAGGAGTTTTTAGCAGCCGTGCAAACTCTATGCCGCCGCCCACTGGGAGTGTATTTTAGCTTAGCAGAGGTGCGAACGAAGGGATCGGAGAGTGGGTACAAAAATATTTTGTGCAGTTTCAGAGTAGCTTCAGACCTACTCGGCGCTTGCGATCACTTCAGACCATTCAGTTCCTGATTTGACGTCATAAACACGCCCTACGTTCGTCCAACACTCCCTGAAAATGGGCAGTTGACACCCAAAAACTCCCTCTTCCTGTCAATCACTCTGCGGCTGCCTGTGCGACTGAAAAGCACCGCTAGACCCTGTGTAAAACTACATCGTTCGTTGTAATAGTATGCCGCACGTGCGCATTGCGCTGCATACGCATGTGCAGAAGTGCCGAGTTTTTGCCTGATCACTGCACAGCGAATGAATGCAGCTAGCGATCAACTTGGAATGACCCCCATAGGACGCTGCAGTAAAAGGATTGGTTTTTCCCTATCTACAGTGCAGAGACTTGCTGCAGATGCAGTGACATACCCACCAGCTGCACCTTTTTGGCAGGTACAGTCCGTTTTTTTTATGGTCTGTACCGTTTTTTGACTCTCCAAGCTTCCATTGAAAGTATAGGAAAAGGGGTGTGGCCACGCCGCTGTACCCATGGCCACGCCCCCTTTTCGGATTTGTATCAATTTTTATGTGTAAATTGTTGGAGGGTATGTTGCTGCAGATATAGTGGGCCTATTTTGGGGTGTGGGGCTGGAGCTGCAGCTCCATCAGTCCCATTGCTAATCCTGCTCTGTGAAAAGACAGCAGGCAAAGGGCAGAGCCTCCCATTGGATGTAACCTGTGTGGGAGGGCGTTTCTCGCCCAATCAGCTGTGGACTGGGTGTGATAGACCTGCCACTAACCCAATGAGAGCTCCTAGCCACGCCCAGCGTTAGAGACCCAGGCACAGAATCACAGGGATTCACAGGAGATAATATACCTTCACTGATTCAATAAGATTGTAACATGAATTTTCAGTTGGAAAAAAAAAAAAGTAATCCGTGGTCCTAGAACTTTGATTTGTCTACATACAACATAGAAAATTATTTTTATTACAAGCTTAGGTTATGGAAATTGGCGCATACCAGATGAACTCACAGTCAAACTTACTAAAAAGTCATGATTACGACAAAAGATGATCACACATCCTAACATAGCGATGTTATTTATACAATGTTGACTGGGGTATGAATAGATAGGAAAACAGTACCTACCATTCTTCCAGGATTTGCGTCACAGCCTATTCATCAACTGGAGCCAGTGGCTATAGCTAACAACCAGACTCTGCTATCCGGCACTGAACAGGAAATGTGCTCTTTGTCATCCCATGATCTAGTGTCCCATATCAACTGACCCATGGTGCACTGCACTCTTTCTCAGGCTGAGTAAGAGCACAGAGATGCTGCCATCTTTCACTGCAAGCATATCTTCCAACATAACCCCTTCCACCGGGTACACAACTATTTTGTTCCTCTTCTTCCAATTTAATTTAAGATTGGTCATGGAGGAATGTCTCTGCCTGTGACAACATATCCCAACCTCATTTTTGTTTCTACATAGGTGAAAATATTTTTTGATTATGTATGAAAGCTTTGATAATTTCCTTACAGTTAAGCTGGGTGCACACCTATGCAATTGTCAACTTGTTCTTTCGTTTTCGTTCCATATCGGAAGAGTGTGTACGCACGTTCAATCATGTTTGTCGGAAGAAAACTGGTTGGATCGGAGGAACACATCTTCTGTGCAGTTTCATTTTCACCCGATTCGACAGGGCCAGGTCGGTCTGAAAGTGATGTGCGAATGCATCTACAGTTTTCTTATTTTCCGGGAGTTACAGCTACACATGTTTCATTATACCATTTTTAGAGCAATACAATGTAAACTGCTATGTATACAAAGGTGGGCTTAGTTCTCTACATCAGGGGTGTCAAACTCAAATTCATCGGGGGCCGCATCAGCAGTTTGGTCCCCATCAAAGGGCCGGTTGTATCTGTAGGTCTATGTGTCCACTCTTTATTATCATAAATTAATGTCACTGCATTCAATTATTACTGTTTTTTGTAATAATGTAAGTAATAACTAGCTCTGAAAGCAGAAACATAGTCAGAATAATGACAAGTAGATATTCAAATGTACAATTATTGTACAATGTATTGAAAAATGTTTTTTGGTAACAAACATTAATTTTTTTTTAAACATACAAATATTGCCAAACACTGTTTATTAAACATATGGAAAACACAAGGCCATGTGCCCCCTTTTATAGTGCCCAGCCATCTGCCCCCTTTTATAGTGCCCAGCCATCTGCCCCCTTTTATAGTGCCCAGCCATCTGCCCCCTTTTATAGTGCCCAGCCATCTGCCCCCTTTTATAGTGCCCAGCCATGTGCCCCCTTTTATAGTGCCCAGCCATCTGCCCCCTTTTATAGTGCCCAGCCATCTGCCCCCTTTTATAGTGCCCAGCCATCTGCCCCCTCCATTTACTTTACTTACCTTTTACTTCTTTCTTTCTTTTACTTCTTTCTTCTTGCTCCTCTCCGCGGCGTCCGCGCGCTCCTCTGATCCCTGGAGATGTCGGGCGGACGTCACGTGATGACGTCACGTCCGACACCCAGGGAGCAGTGCGGGGCAGGAAGAAGTCGGGCCAGGTCCCGGAAGGTAAGTAAATTTTATTTTTATTTTTTAACTTGAGCCATTTTTAAAATGAATTTACTCCGTGCAGGCACGGAGTAAATTCATTGAAAAAAAAAAAGGGGAGGCTGCAAGGCTGGCGGCGGCACCGCGGGCCATCAGACGAGGTCTGGCGGGCCGGATTTGGCCCGCGGGCCTTGTGTTTGACACCCCTGCTCTACATGGATGCAAAAAATATTCAGGTGCATATAGACTTTCCAGACATTATGATTATGATGAATCAGTGATGAGCATAATTATGCCACACAATAGCACCACTACACCAGGTAGAGCCCCTTTTACACATTATGGCAGACAGCGTCCCCCTTTCTACACATTACGGCAGACAGCCTCCCCTTTTTACACATTACGGCAGACAGCGCCCCCCTTTTTACACATTACGGCAGACAGCGCCCCCCCTTTTTACACATTACGGTAGGCAGCGTCCCCATTTTTACACATTACAGCAGACAGCGTCCCCCTTTTTACACATTACGGCAGACAGCGTTTCCCATTTTTACACATTATGGAAGACAGCATCCCCCTTTTTACACATTACGGCAGACAGCGTCCCCGTTTTTACACATTACGACAGACAGCGTCCCCCTTTTTACACATTACAGCAGACAGCGACCCCTTTTTACACATTACGGCAGACAGCGTGCCCCTTTTTACACATTATGGGAGACAGCATCCCCCTTTTTACACATTACGGCAGACAGCGTCCCCCTTTTTACACATTACGGCAAACAGAATAGATAGATAGATAAATAGAAAAATACTTACCATCATTGGCTGCCCGTCGCCGCTGTGAATGCTGGGATGAGGGAAGTGCATCCCAGCATACACAGCAGCGCCGGCCAGCCAATGCGGAAGGAGAGGGACTGCTGCAGTGGTGCAGCTACCAATTACATAGCGCTGCTGCGGCTCCAGTCCCCCTCCCTTCTCCTCCTCCTCCTCTGGGTCCTCCCCTGACACTGCTCCTCTCCTCTTCTCCGGCGGCGCACACCGCAGAGGCAGCTTGTAATTAGTCAATTTGACTCATTACAAGCCGCTGACATAGTTGCTGGCTGTGCGCCCTCAGGGCGACTGCACTTTGGGCCAGGCACACACGTAGTTACGGCTCTTCCCTTAATATGCTATATTAGAATGTGTGTTAATAATACAGAATTGGTTCTACACATTTTTAATTTTGTTTATAATTTACAGTAATTAACTCCCTTCCAGTGTTCTAGGATTTTCTGGTTCAATTTCTATGAGTTTTAAAGGTCCTGAGCAAACTTTCATTCACTTGCGCCCTCCTTTCTGTCACCACATTAAGTTATGAAAGGCTGTATGGAAAATCACTGCAAGTAAAGCAGAGATCACCCCTTGTAGAACAAGACTTCTAAGCTCTCATTAAGTGTATAGAATGCAGAAAATAAAGCAGCTTTGTTGTGGATTGTTAGCTTATTAAGAAATGGTAATTTTATAACTAATTGCTTTCAAGTATTCATTAAATAGCGAGCATGTTTGCAGAGATACAAGTGTATAAATAAAATTGCTATATTAGGATGTGTGCTAATCTTTTATTGTAATTACATCATTGCTGCCTGTATCTATAGATACCAAAAATTAACACAGAACTCTTGTAAAATAATATATATATATATATATTAGTGATGAGCGGGTTCGGTTCCTCGGAAACTGAACCCCCCCGAACTTCACCCATTTTACACGGGTCCGAGGCATACTCGGATTCTCCCGTATGGCTCGGTTAACCCGAGCGCGCCCGAACGTCCTCATCCCGCTGTCGGATTCTCGCGAGATTCGGATTCTATATAAGCAGCCGCGCGTCGCCGCCATTTTCACTCGTGCATTGGAAATGTTAGGGAGAGGACGTGGCTGGCGTCCTCTCTGTTTATTAATGTTGATGCAAATATTTGTGCTTATTGCTTAATTGTGGGGACTGGGGAGCAGCTGTATTATATAGGAGGAGTACAGTGCAGAGTTTTGCTGATCAGTGACCACCAGTTTTATCCGTTCTCTGTCTGAAAAATGCTCCATATCTGTGCTCAGTGTGCTGCATATATCTGTGCTCACACTGCTATATTGTGGGGCCTGGGGACCAGCAGTATTATATAGGAGGAGTACAGTGCAGAGTTTTGCTGACCAGTGACCACCAGTATTATACGTTGTCTGCCTGAAAAACGCTCCATATCTGTGCTCAGTGTGCTGCATATATCTGTGCTCACACTGCTTTTTTGTGGGGACAGGGGACCAGCAGTATTATAGGAGGAGTACAGTGCAGAGTTTTGCTGACCAGTGACCACTAGTATTATACGTTGTCTGCCTGAAAAACGCTCCATATCTGTGCTCAGTGTGCTGCATATATCTGTGCTCACACTGCTTTATTGTGGGGACTGGGGACCAGCAGTATTATATAGGAGGAGTACAGTGCAGAGTTTTGCTGACCAATGACCACCAGTATATATAGCAGTATAGTACGGAAGCCCACTGCTCTACCTACCTCTGTGTCGTCAAGTATACTATCCATCTAGATTCTATACCTGTGGTGCATTTTAGTTTTGCAGTTTGCTGACAGTGACCACCAGTATATATAGCAGTACGGTACAGAAGGCCACTGCTCTACCTACCTCTGTGTCGTCAAGTATACTATCCATCTAGATTCTATACCTGTGATGCATTTTAGTTTTGCAGTTTGCTGACAGTGACCACCAGTATATATAGCAGTACAGTACGGAAGGCCACTGCTCTACCTACCTCTGTGTTGTCAAGTATACTATCCATTTAGATTCTATACCTGTGGTGCATTTTAGTTTTGCAGTTTGCTGACAGTGACCACCAGTATATATAGCAGTACGGTACGGAAGGCCACTGCTCTACCTACCTCTGTGTCGTCAAGTATACTATCCATCTAGATTCTATACCTGTGGTGCATTTTAGTTTTGCAGTTTGCTGACAGTGACCACCAGTATATATAGCAGTACGGTATGGAAGGCCACTGCTCTACCTACCTCTGTGTCGTCAAGTATACTATCCATCCATACTTGTGGTGCATTTCAGTTGTGCGCAATATATATATTAGTAGGCCATTGCTATTGATACTGGCATATAATTCCACACATTAAAAAATGGGGAACAAAAATGTGGAGGTTAAAATAGGGAAAGATCAAGATCCACTTCCACCTCGTGCTGAAGCTGCTGCCACTAGTCATGGCCGAGACGATGAAATGCCATCAACGTCGTCTGCCAAGGCTGATGCCCAATGTCATAGTAGAGAGCATGTAAAATCCAAAAAACAAAAGTTCAGTAAAATGACCCAAAAATCAAAATTGAAAGCGTCTGATGAGAAGCGTAAACTTGCCAATATGCCATTTACGACACGGAGTGGCAAGGAACGGCTGAGGCCCTGGCCTATGTTCATGGCTAGTGGTTCAGATTCACATGAGGATGGAAGCACTCATCCTCTCGCTAGAAAAATGAAAAGACTTAAGCTGGCAAAAGCACAGCAAAGAACTGTGCGTTCTTCTAAATCACAAATCCCCAAGGAGAGTCCAATTGTGTCGGTTGCGATGCCTGACCTTCCCAACACTAGACGGGAAGAGCTTGCGCCTTCCACCATTTGCACGCCACCTGCAAGTGCTGGAAGGAGCACCCGCAGTCCAGTTCCTGATAGTCAAATTGAAGATGTCACTGTTGAAGTACACCAGGATGAAGATATGGGTGTTGCTGGCGCTGGGGAGGAAATTGACAAGGAGGATTCTGATGGTGAGGTGGTTTGTTTAAGTCAGGCACCCGGGAAGACACCTGTTGTCCGTGGGATGAATATGGCCATTGACATGCCTGGTCAAAATACAAAAAAAATCACCTCTTCGGTGTGGAATTATTTCAACACAAATGCGGACAACAGGTGTCAAGCTGTGTGTTTCCTTTGTCAAGCTGTAATAAGTAGGGGTAAGGACGTTAACCACCTAGGAACATCCTCCCTTATACGTCACCTGGTCCGCATTCATCAGAAGTCAGTGACAAGTTCAAAAACTTTGGATGTCAGCGGAAGCAATCCACTGACCACTAAATCCCTTCCTCTTGTAACCAAGCTCCTGCAAACCACACCAACTCCCTCAGTGTCAATTTCCACCTTACACAGGAAAGCCAATAACAAACACATTTAATCCTGCGCTAATTAATTCTACAATATGATATGGCTCAGAGTTTGCTTGACTCAATAAAAACAAAACAAAAGGATAATTTATTAAATTTTATATGATTCTTTTTTATTTTTATCACACATACATATATGTATATTAAGAATTAATTAAGAATAAATTGATTAGACCGGTCTAAATAAAACACTAATCAAAAAAAATAATAATAAGCTAAAGGAGGTGGATCATAGGTAAACTACTGTGCACAGAAAAAATCAATAAAATTGCTAAAAATCAGTCCATGTATAGGATCATAGAGATGAGCGCCTGAAATTTTTCGGGTTTTGTGTTTTGGTTTTGGGTTCGGTTCCGCGGCCGTGTTTTGGGTTCGAACGCGTTTTGGCAAAACCTCACCGAATTATTTTTGTCGGATTCGGGTGTGTTTTGGATTCGGGTGTTTTTTTCCAAAAACACTAAAAAACAGCTTAAATCATAGAATTTGGGGGTCATTTTGATCCCAAAGTATTATTAACCTCAAAAACCATAATTTACACTCATTTTCAGTCTATTCTGAATACCTCACACCTCACAATATTATTTTTAGTCCTAAAATTTGCACCGAGGTCGCTGTGTGAGTAAGATAAGCGACCCTAGTGGCCGACACAAACACCGGGCCCATCTAGGAGTGGCACTGCAGTGTCACGCAGGATGTCCCTTCCAAAAAACCCTCCCCAAACAGCACATGACGCAAAGAAAAAAAGAGGCGCAATGAGGTAGCTGTGTGAGTAAGATTAGCGACCCTAGTGGCCGACACAAACACCGGGCCCATCTAGGAGTGGCACTGCAGTGTCACGCAGGATGGCCCTACCAAAAAACCCTCCCCAAACAGCACATGACGCAAAGAAAAAAAGAGGCGCAATGAGGTAGCTGTGTGAGTAAGATTAGCGACCCTAGTGGCCGACACAAACACCGGGCCCATCTAGGAGTGGCACTGCAGTGTCACGCAGGATGGCCCTTCCAAAAAACCCTCCCCAAACAGCACATGACGCAAAGAAAAAAAGAGGCGCAATGAGGTAGCTGACTGTGTGAGTAAGATTAGCGACCCTAGTGGCCGACACAAACACCGGGCCCATCTAGGAGTGGCACTGCAGTGTCACGCAGGATGTCCCTTCCAAAAAACCCTCCCCAAACAGCACATGACGCAAAGAAAAAAAGAGACGCAATGAGGTAGCTGTGTGAGTAAGATTAGCGACCCTAGTGGCCGACACAAACACCGGGCCCATCTAGGAGTGGCACTGCAGTGTCACGCAGGATGTCCCTTCCAAAAAACCCTCCCCAATCAGCACATGATGCAAAGAAAAAGAAAAGAAAAAAGAGGTGCAAGATGGAATTATCCTTGGGCCCTCCCACCCACCCTTATGTTGTATAAACAAAACAGGACATGCACACTTTAACCAACCCATCATTTCAGTGACAGGGTCTGCCACACGACTGTGACTGATATGACGGGTTGGTTTGGACCCCCCCCAAAAAAGAAGCAATTAATCTCTCCTTGCACAAACTGGCTCTACAGAGGCAAGATGTCCACCTCATCTTCACCCTCCGATATATCACCGTGTACATCCCCCTCCTCACAGATTATCAATTCGTCCCCACTGGAATCCACCATCTCAGCTCCCTGTGTACTTTGTGGAGGCAATTGCTGCTGGTCAATGTCTCCGCGGAGGAATTGATTATAATTCATTTTAATGAACATCATCTTCTCCACATTTTCTGGATGTAACCTCGTACGCCGATTGCTGACAAGGTGAGCGGCGGCACTAAACACTCTTTCGGAGTACACACTTGTGGGAGGGCAACTTAGGTAGAATAAAGCCAGTTTGTGCAAGGGCCTCCAAATTGCCTCTTTTTCCTGCCAGTATAAGTACGGACTGTGTGACGTGCCTACTTGGATGCGGTCACTCATATAATCCTCCACCATTCTATCAATGTTGAGAGAATCATATGCAGTGACAGTAGACGACATGTCCGTAATCGTTGTCAGGTCCTTCAGTCCGGACCAGATGTCAGCATCAGCAGTCGCTCCAGACTGCCCTGCATCACCGCCAGCGGGTGGGCTCAGAATTCTGAGCCTTTTCCTCGCACCCCCAGTTGCGGGAGAATGTGAAGGAGGAGATGTTGACAGGTCGCGTTCCGCTTGACTTGACAATTTTGTCACCAGCAGGTCTTTCAACCCCAGCAGACCTGTGTCTGCCGGAAAGAGAGATCCAAGGTAGGCTTTAAATCTAGGATCGAGCACGGTGGCCAAAATGTAGTGCTCTGATTTCAACAGATTGACCACCCGTGAATCCTTGTTAAGCGAATTAAGGGCTGCATCCACAAGTCCCACATGCCTAGCGGAATCGCTCCGTGTTAGCTCCTTCTTCAATGCCTCCAGCTTCTTCTGCAAAAGCCTGATGAGGGGAATGACCTGACTCAGGCTGGCAGTGTCTGAACTGACTTCACGTGTGGCAAGTTCAAAGGGCATCAGAACCTTGCACAACGTTGAAATCATTCTCCACTGCACTTGAGACAGGTGCATTCCATCTCCTATATCGTGCTCAATTGTATAGGCTTGAATGGCCTTTTGCTGCTCCTCCAACCTCTGAAGCATATAGAGGGTTGAATTCCACCTCGTTACCACTTCTTGCTTCAGATGATGGCAGGGCAGGTTCAGTAGTTTTTGGTGGTGCTCCAG
Source organism: Pseudophryne corroboree (assembly GCF_028390025.1). Taxonomy (NCBI): domain Eukaryota; kingdom Metazoa; phylum Chordata; class Amphibia; order Anura; family Myobatrachidae; genus Pseudophryne; species Pseudophryne corroboree. The sequence continues at coordinate 310,760,918 of NC_086447.1, read as the reverse complement.
TCTTCTGTACGTGGTGCCTGTACGCCGAAAGTGTCCCGCAATTTTTCTGGCCACCGACAGCATCTCTTGCACGCCCCTGTCGTTTTTTAAAAAATTCTGCACCACCAAATTCAAGGTATGTGCAAAACATGGGACGTGCTGGAATTTGCCCATATTTAATGCACACACAATATTGCTGGCGTTGTCCGATGCCACAAATCCACAGGAGAGTCCAATTGGGGTAAGCCATTCCGCGATGATCTTCCTCAGTTGCCGTAAGAGGTTTTCAGCTGTGTGCGTATTCTGGAAAGCGGTGATACAAAGCGTAGCCTGCCTAGGAAAGAGTTGGCGTTTGCGAGATGCTGCTACTGGTGCCGCCGCTGCTGTTCTTGCGGCGGGAGTCCATACATCTACCCAGTGGGCTGTCACAGTCATATAGTCCTGACCCTGCCCTGCTCCACTTGTCCACATGTCCGTGGTTAAGTGGACATTGGGTACAACTGCATTTTTTAGGACACTGGTGAGTCTTTTTCTGACGTCCGTGTACATTCTCGGTATCGCCTGCCTAGAGAAGTGGAACCTAGATGGTATTTGGTAACGGGGGCACACTGCCTCAATAAATTGTCTAGTTCCCTGTGAACTAACGGCGGATACCGGACGCACGTCTAACACCAACATAGTTGTCAAGGACTCAGTTATCCGCTTTGCAGTAGGATGACTGCTGTGATATTTCATCTTCCTCGCAAAGGACTGTTGAACAGTCAATTGCTTACTGGAAGTAGTACAAGTGGGCTTACGACTTCCCCTCTGGGATGACCATCGACTCCCAGCGGCAACAACAGCAGCGCCAGCAGCAGTAGGCGTTACACGCAAGGATGCATCGGAGTAATCCCAGGCAGGAGAGGACTCGTCAGACTTGCCAGTGACATGGCCTGCAGGACTATTGGCATTCCTGGGGAAGGAGGAAATTGACACTGAGGGAGTTGGTGGGGTGGTTTGCGTGAGCTTGGTTACAAGAGGAAGGGATTTACTGGTCAGTGGACTGCTTCCGCTGTCACCCAAAGTTTTTGAACTTGTCACTGACTTATTATGAATGCGCTGCAGGTGACGTATAAGGGAGGATGTTCCGAGGTGGTTAACGTCCTTACCCCTACTTATTACAGCTTGACAAAGGGAACACACGGCTTGACACCTGTTGTCCGCATTTCTGGTGAAATACCTCCACACCGAAGAGCTGATTTTTTTGGTATTTTCACCTGGCATGTCAACGGCCATATTCCTCCCACGGACAACAGGTGTCTCCCCGGGTGCCTGACTTAAACAAACCACCTCACCATCAGAATCCTTCTGGTCAATTTCCTCCCCAGCGCCAGCAACACCCATATCCTCCTCATCCTGGTGTACTTCAACACTGACATCTTCAATCTGACTATCAGGAACTGGACTGCGGGTGCTCCTTCCAGCACTTGCAGGGGGCATGCAAATAGTGGAAGGCGCATGCTCTTCACGTCCAGTGTTGGGAAGGTCAGGCATCGCAAACGACACAATTGGACTCTCCTTGTGGATTTGGGATTTCAAAGAACGCACAGTTCTTTGCGGTGCTTTTGCCAGCTTGAGTCTTTTCAGTTTTCTAGCGAGAGGCTGAGTGCTTCCATCCTCATGTGAAGCTGAACCACTAGCCATGAACATAGGCCAGGGCCTCAGCCGTTCCTTGCCACTCCGTGTGGTAAATGGCATATTGGCAAGTTTACGCTTCTCCTCCGACAATTTTATTTTAGGTTTTGGAGTCCTTTTTTTTCTGATATTTGGTGTTTTGGATTTGACATGCTCTGTACTATGACATTGGGCATCGGCCTTGGCAGACGACGTTGCTGGCATTTCATCGTCTCGGCCATGACTAGTGGCAGCAGCTTCAGCACGAGGTGGAAGTGGATCTTGATCTTTCCCTAATTTTGGAACCTCAACTTTTTTGTTCTCCATATTTTATAGGCAGAACTAAAAGGCACCTCAGGTAAACAATGGAGATGGATGGATTGGATACTAGTATACAATTATGGACGGACTGCCACGGTTAGGTGGTATAAAAAAACCACGGTTAGGTGGTATATATTGTAATACAATTATGGATGGACGGACTGCCTGCCGACTGCCGACACAGAGGTAGCCACAGCCGTGAACTACCGCACTGTACACTGGTTGATAAAGAGATAGTAGTATACTCGTAACAACTAGTATGACTGACTATGACGGTATAAAGAATGAAAAAAAAACCACGGTTAGGTGGTATATATTATAATACAATTATGGATGGACGGACTGCCTGCCGACTGCCGACACAGAGGTAGCCACAGCCGTGAACTACCGCACTGTACACTGGTTGATAAAGAGATAGTAGTATACTCGTAACAACTAGTATGACACTATGACGGTATAAAGAATGAAAAAAAAACCACGGTTAGGTGGTATATATTATAATAATACAATTATGGATGGACGGACTGCCTGCCGAGTTCCGACACAGAGGTAGCCACAGCCGTGAACTACCGCACTGTACACTGGTTGATAAAGAGATAGTAGTATACTCGTAACAACTAGTATGACTGACTATGACGGTATAAAGAATGAAAAAAAAACCACGGTTAGGTGGTATATATTGTAATACAATTATGGATGGACGGACTGCCTGCCGAGTTCCGACACAGAGGTAGCCACAGCCGTGAACTACCGCACTGTACACTGGTTGATAAAGAGATAGTAGTATACTCGTAACAACTAGTATGACTGACTATGACGGTATAAAGAATGAAAAAAAAAACACGGTTTGGTGGTATATATTATAATACAATTATGGATGGACGGACTGCCTGCCGACTGCCGACACAGAGGTAGCCACAGCCGTGAACTACCGCACTGTACACTGGTTGATAAAGAGATAGTAGTATACTCGTAACAACTAGTATGACACTATGACGGTATAAAGAATGAAAAAAAAACCACGGTTAGGTGGTATATATTATAATACAATTATGGATGGACGGACTGCCTGCCGACTGCCGACACAGAGGTAGCCACAGCCGTGAGCTACCGCACTGTACACTGGTTGATAAAGAGATAGTAGTATACTCGTAACAACTAGTATGACTGACTATGACGGTATAAAGAATGAAAAAAAAACCACGGTTAGGTGGTATATATTATAATACAATTATGGATGGACGGACTGCCTGCCGACTGCCGACACAGAGGTAGCCACAGCCGTGAACTACCGCACTGTACACTGGTTGATAAAGAGATAGTAGTATACTCGTAACAACTAGTATGACACTATGACGGTATAAAGAATGAAAAAAAAACCACGGTTAGGTGGTATATATTATAATAATACAATTATGGATGGACGGACTGCCTGCCGAGTTCCGACACAGAGGTAGCCACAGCCGTGAACTACCGCACTGTACACTGGTTGATAAAGAGATAGTAGTATACTCGTAACAACTAGTATGACTGACTATGACGGTATAAAGAATGAAAAAAAAACCACGGTTAGGTGGTATATATTGTAATACAATTATGGATGGACGGACTGCCTGCCGAGTTCCGACACAGAGGTAGCCACAGCCGTGAACTACCGCACTGTACACTGGTTGATAAAGAGATAGTAGTATACTCGTAACAACTAGTATGACTGACTATGACGGTATAAAGAATGAAAAAAAAACCACGGTTAGGTGGTATATATTATAATACAATTATGGATGGACGGACTGCCTGCCGACTGCCGACACAGAGGTAGCCACAGCCGTGAACTACCGCACTGTACACTGGTTGATAAAGAGATAGTAGTATACTCGTAACAACTAGTATGACACTATGACGGTATAAAGAATGGAAAAAAAAACCACGGTTAGGTGGTATATATTATAATACAATTATGGATGGACGGACTGCCTGCCGACTGCCGACACAGAGGTAGCCACAGCCGTGAACTACCGCACTGTACACTGGTTGATAAAGAGATAGTAGTATACTCGTAACAACTAGTATGACACTATGACGGTATAAAGAATGAAAAATAAACCACGGTTAGGTGGTATATTTTATAATACAATTATGGATGGACGGACTGCCTGCCGAGTGCCGACACAGAGGTAGCCACAGCCGTGAACTACCGCACTGTACACTGGTTGATAAAGAGATAGTAGTATACTCGTAACAACTAGTATGACTGACTATGACGGTATAAAGAATGAAAAAAAAACCACGGTTAGGTGGTATATATTATAATACAATTATGGATGGACGGACTGCCTGCCGACTGCCGACACAGAGGTAGCCACAGCCGTGAACTACCGCACTGTACACTGGTTGATAAAGAGATAGTAGTATACTCGTAACAACTAGTATGACACTATGACGGTATAAAGAATGAAAAAAAAACCACGGTTAGGTGGTATATATTATAATAATACAATTATGGATGGACGGACTGCCTGCCGACTGCCGACACAGAGGTAGCCACAGCCGTGAACTACCGCACTGTACACTGGTTGATAAAGAGATAGTAGTATACTCGTAACAACTAGTATGACTATGACGACGGTATAAAGAAAGAAAAAAAAATACCACGGTTAGGTGGTATATAATTATACAATTATGGATGGACGGACTGCCTGCCGAGTGCCGACTGCCGACACAGAGGTAGCCACAGCCGTGAACTACCGCACTGTACTGTGTCTGCTGCTAATATAGACTGGTTGATAAAGAGATAGTATACAACAATATACTACTATACTGGTGGTCAGGCACTGGTCACCACTAGTCACACTGGCAGTGGCACTCCTGCAGCAAAAGTGTGCACTGTTTAATTTTAAATTAATATAATATTATGTACTCCTGGCTCCTGCTATAACAACCTGCAGTGCTCCCCAGTCTCCCCCACAATTATTATAAGCTTTTATACATTGATGTGCAGCACACTGGGCTGAGCTGAGTGCACACAGACTGAGTCACACTGTGTGACTGCTGTGTATCGTTTTTTTCAGGCAGAGAACGGATATAGCAGAGAACGGATATATTAAATAAAAGTTAACTTAACAACAACTGCACTGGTCACTGTGGTAAACTCTGTCTGCACAATCTCTCTCTCTTCTAATCTATTCTAATGGAGAGGACGCCAGCCACGTCCTCTCCCTATCAATCTCAATGCACGTGTGAAAATGGCGGCGACGCGCGGCTCCTTATATAGAATCCGAGTCTCGCGAGAATCCGACAGCGTCATGATGACGTTCGGGCGCGCTCGGGTTAACCGAGCAAGGCGGGAAGATCCGAGTCGCTCGGACCCGTGAAAAAAAAAGTGAAGTTCGTGCGGGTTCGGATTCAAAGAAACCGAACCCGCTCATCTCTAAGGATCATGCAGATAGTTTAACCAGCTATAAATTGCACCTACGTTGTAGACAGCGTAACGTTGTGTTTTATTGTATTAAATACTCTTCATCAAATTGCCACTCAGCCAAAATGCAATAGGTAAGTGCAACAAACGCTCCACAACGGAGCTTTACATATGGTTCGCACCTGAAGCTGTCATGCGGAAAAGGAGAATAATATAAGAGACGGTCTCGGGCTGCGGGAAAGGCGCTTCGCTGGCGCCTGCTGTGTTGTAAATGTTAATTACCCCGACTTCCAGGCTCTGTGAGTCCGCGTCTCCGGGTGCCGTATGCAGACACCTGCGTCCCGTTGGTAAGCACACGTTCACCGTTAATTCTCCAGATGATGCCGCTGAAGCCCGACTTCCAGGCTCTGTGAGTCCGCGTCTCCGGGTGCCGTATGCAGACACCTGCGTCTCAATGGTACTCACACGTTCATCGTTAATTCTCCAGATACTGCCGCTGAAAATGATATGTTGTATAAGTGCAATTTAGCTGGTACAAAAGGTCCAAATAGGCTGCTTCTGACGCGTTTCGCTCCTCTTATGAGGAAGCCCCCATAAGAGGAGCGAAACGCGTCAGAAGCAGCCTATTTGAACCTTTTGTACCAGCTAAATTGCACTTATACAACATATCATTTTCAGCGGCAGTATCTGGAGAATTAACGATGAACGTGTGAGTACCATTGAGACGCAGGTGTCTGCATACGGCACCCGGAGACGCGGACTCACAGAGCCTGGAAGTCGGGCTTCAGCGGCATCATCTGGAGAATTAACGGTGAACGTGTGCTTACCAACGGGACGCAGGTGTCTGCATACGGCACCCGGAGACGCGGACTCACAGAGCCTGGAAGTCGGGGTAATTAACATTTACAACACAGCAGGCGCCAGCGAAGCGCCTTTCCCGCAGCCCGAGACCGTCTCTTATATTATTCTCCTTTTCCGCATGACAGCTTCAGGTGCGAACCATATGTAAAGCTCCGTTGTGGAGCGTTTGTTGCACTTACCTATTGCATTTTGGCTGAGTGGCAATTTGATGAAGAGTATTTAATACAATAAAACACAACGTTACGCTGTCTACAACGTAGGTGCAATTTATAGCTGGTTAAACTATCTGCATGATCCTATACATGGACTGATTTTTAGCAATTTTATTGATTTTTTCTGTGCACAGTAGTTTACCTATGATCCACCTCCTTTAGCTTATTATTATTTTTTTTGATTAGTGTTTTATTTAGACCGGTCTAATCAATTTATTCTTAATTAATTCTTAATATACATATATGTATGTGTGATAAAAATAAAAAAGAATCATATAAAATTTAATAAATTATCCTTTTGTTTTGTTTTTATTGAGTCAAGCAAACTCTGAGCCATATCATATTGTAGAATTAATTTGCGCAGGATTAAATGTGTTTGTTGTTCCTAAGTTACCGGAGACTATAAAGTGCCGGTTTCTCTTTTTTTGACTTGATTTACCCCAAGTCAAGTTTTCCTTGCAGCTTGAATATATATTGTATTGTTTTAATTATCGATATTAAATACTCTATTAGCACAACCATTATAGTTGGGTTGTGATGTATTAGCGCCTGGTCAATTTTTTTGTACAGGAAAGCCAATAGTCCTGCAGGCCATGTCACTGGCAAGTCTGACAAGTCCTCTCCTGCCTGGGATTCATTCGATGCATCCTTGAGTGTAACGCCTACTGCTGCTGGTGCTGCTGTTGTTGCTGCTGGGAGTCGATCGTCATCCAAGAGGGGAAGTCGGAAGACCACTTGTACTACTTCCAGTAAGCAATTGACTGTCCAACAGTCCTTTGCGAGGAAGATGAAATATCACAGCAGTCATCCTGCTGCAAAGCGGATAACTCAGGTCTTGTCAGCCTGGGTGGTGAGAAACGTGGTTCCGGTATCCACCGTTAATTCAGAGGCAACTAGAGACTTGTTTGAGGTACTGTGTCCCCGGTACCAAATACCATCTAGGTTCCATTTCTCTAGGCAGGCGATACCGAAAATGTACACAGACGTCAGAAAAAGAGTCACCAGTGTCCTAAAAAATGCACTTAACCACGGACATGTGGACAAGTGGAGCAGGGCAGACTCAGGACTATATGACTGTGACAGCCCACTGGGTAGATGTATTGCCTCCTGCAGCAAGAACAGCAGCGGCGGCACCAGTAGCAGCATCTCTCAAACGGCAACTCGTTCCTAGGCAGGCTACACTTTGTATCACCACTTTCCATAAGAGGCACACAGCTGACAACCTCTTACGGAAACTGAGGAACATCATCGCAGAATGGCTTACCCCAATTGGACTCTCCTGGGGATTTGTGACATCGGACAACGCCACCAATATTGTGCGTGCATTACATCTGGGCAAATTCCAGCACGTCCCATGTTTTGCACATACATTGAATTTGGTGGTGCAGAATTATTTAAAAAACGACAGGGGCGTGCAAGAGATGCTGTCGGTGGCCCAAAGAATTGCGGGCCACTTTCGGCATTCAGCCACCGCGTGCCGAAGACTGGAGCACCAGCAAACAGTCCTGAACCTGCCCTGCCATCATCTGAAGCAAGAGGTGGTAACGAGGTGGAATTCAACCCTCTATATGCTTCAGAGGATGGAGGAGCAGCAAAAGGCCATTCAAGCCTATACATCTGCCCACGATATAGGCAAAGGAGGGGGAATGCACCTGACTCAAGCACAGTGGAGAATGATTTCAACGTTGTGCAAGGTTCTGCAACCCTTTGAACTTGCCACACGTGAAGTCAGTTCAGACACTGCCAGCCTGAGTCAGGTCATTCCCCTTATCAGGCTTTTGCAGAAGAAGCTGGAGACATTGAAGGAGGAGCTAAAACAGAGCGATTCCGCTAGGCATGTGGGACTTGTGGATGGAGCCCTTAATTCGCTTAACCAGTATTCACGGGTGGTCAATCTGTTGAAATCAGAGCACTACATTTTGGCCACCGTGCTCGATCCTAGATTTAAAACCTACGTTGTATCTCTCTTTCCGGCAGACACAAGTCTGCAGAGGTTCAAAGACCTGCTGGTGAGAAAATTGTCAAGTCAAGCGGAACGTGACCCGTCAACAGCTCCTCCTTCACATTCTCCCGCAACTGGGGGTGCGAGGAAAAGGCAAAGAATTCCGAGCCCACCCGCTGGCGGTGATGCAGGGCAGTCTGGAGCGAGTGCTGACATCTGGTCCGGATTGAAGGACCTGGCAACGATTGCCGACCTGTCGTCTACTGTCACTACATATGATTCTGTCACCATTGAAAGAATGGTGGAGGATTATATGAGTGACCGCATCCAAGTAGGCACGTCAGACAGTCCGTACGTATACCGGCAGGAAAAAGAGGCAATTTGGAGGCCTTTGCACAAACTGGATTTATTCTACCTAAGTTGCCCTCCCTCCAGTGTGTACTCCGAAAGAGTGTTTAGTGCAGCCGCTCACCTTGTCAGCAATCGGCGTACAAGGTTACTTCCAGAAAATGTGGAGAAGATGATGTTCATCAAAATGAATTATAATCAATTCCTCCGTGGAGACATTCACCAGCAATTGCCTCCAGAAAGTACACAGGGACATGAGATGGTGGATTCCAGTGGGGACGAATTAATAATCTGTGAAGAGGAGGATGTACACAGTGAAAGGGGTGAGGAATCGGAGGATGATGATGAGGTGGACATCTTGCCTCTGTAGAGCCAGTTTGTGCAAGGAGAGATTGATTGCTTCTTTTTTGGTGGGGGCCCAAACCAACCAGTCATTTCAGTCGCAGTCGTGGAGCAGACCCTGTCGCTGAAATGATGGGTTCGTTAAAGTGTGCATGTCCTGTTTATACAACATAAGGGTGGGTGGGAGGGTCCAAGGAGAATTCCATCTTGCACCTCTTTTTTCTTTCATTTGTCTTTGCATCATGTGCTGTTTGGGGACAATTTTTTTGAAGTGCCATCCTGCCTGACACTGCAGTGCCACTCCTAGATGGGCCAGGTGTTTGTGTCGGCCACTTGTGTCGCTTAGCTTAGTCACACAGCGACCTTGGTGCGCCTCTTTTTTTCTTTGCATCATGTGCTGTTTGGGGACTATTTTTTGGAAGTGCCATCCTGTCTGACATTGCAGTGCCACTCCTAGATGGGCCAGGTGTTTGTGTTGGCCACTTGTGTCGCTTAGCTTAGTCACACAGCGACCTTGGTGCATCTCTTTTTTTCTCTGCATCATGTGCTGTTTGGGGACTATTTTTTAGAAGTGCCATCCTGTCTGACACTGCAATACCACTCCTAGATGGGCCAGGTGTTTGTGTTGGCCACTTGGGTCGCTTAGCTTAGTCACACAGCTACCTCATTGCGCCTCTTTTTTTCTTTGCATCATGTGCTGTTTGGGGACTATTTGTTTGAAGTGCCATCCTGTCTGACACTGCAGTGCCACTCCTAGATGGGCCAGGTGTTTGTGTTGGCCACTTGTGTCGCTTAGCTTAGTCACACAGCGACCTTGGTGCATCTCTTTTTTTCTCTGCATCATGTGCTGTTTGGGGACTATTTTTTAGAAGTGCCATCCTGTCTGACACTGCAATACCACTCCTAGATGGGCCAGGTGTTTGTGTTGGCCACTTGGGTCGCTTAGCTTAGTCACACAGCTACCTCATTGCGCCTCTTTTTTTCTTTGCATCATGTGCTGTTTGGGGACTATTTTTTTGAAGTGCCATCCTGTCTGACACTGCAGTGCCACTCCTAGATGGGCCAGGTGTTTGTGTCGGCCACTTGTGTCGCTTAGCTTGGTCACACAGCGACCTTGGTGCGCCTCTTTTTTTCTTTGCATCATGTGCTGTTTGGGGACAATTTTTTTTTTGAAGTGCCATCCTGCCTGACACTGCAGTGCCACTCCTAGATGGGCCAGGTGTTTGTGTCGGCCACTTGTGTCGCTTAGCTTAGCCATCCAGCGACCTCGGTGCAAATTTTAGGACTAAAAATAATATTGTGAGGTGTGAGGTAATCAGAATAGACTGAAAATGAGTGTAAATTATGGTTAGTGAGGTTAATAATACTATGGGATCAAAATGACCCACAAATTCTATGATTTAAGCTGTTTTTGAGGGTTTTTTGTAAAAAAACAACCAAATCCAAAACACACCCGAATCCGACAAAAAATTTTCAGGGAGGTTTTGCCAAAACGCGTCCGAATCCAAAACACGGCCGCGGAACCGAATACAAAACCAAAACACAAAACCCGAAAAATTTCCGGTGCACATCACTAATATATATAAATATATATATATATATATATATATATATTCTTTCACTGATTCTATAGGATTATAACATAAATTTTTAATTACAAGTTTGCAACAATTTTTTTTTTAAATGATCCTACAACCTATTCTAAAAGTGAATTGTCTACATACAACATGGAAATTTATTTTTATTGCAAATTTAGGTCATGGAAATTGGCGCATGCCATGTGAATTATTTACTCTCCCTTCACTGTCTCACTTACTAAAACGTGGTAAATCAGACACGGACAGCTACAAGTTACTGCATATTTTAGGGCTCACAAACATGTTATAATATTACAGAAATAATACCTACAATAAAAACTAACCAGGATGATTTTATTGCCGTCACCACTCCATTAATCAGGGAACTCCTTGAGTATGTAGACTGAGGGAACTACTGCTCTTCCAGGCCTTGTGTCGCGACATGTTCACCAATTGCTACCCAACAGACCATGCTATCAAGCACTCTTGAAAGGTAATTGTGCTTTCTCTCATCCTGTGACCTGGGGGTATATTTACTAATGTTCAATTTCAGTTTTGAGGGATTTGCCATTTGATTTCCATTCGATTTTGACTTTGGAGATTTACTAAAGGCAAAATCGAATGTCAAATCGAACATAAAACTGAATTCCACTCAAATCTCACTCAAAATCAAATTTCTGCAAAACATCAATGTTTTACCATAGTCGAATATAGGATCTCCTCATTTACTAACATTTGATTTGAAAATCGAACGCAAATCAACTCAAAATCGAACTTCAAATCAAAAAATGAAAAGACTAATAAGAGACAGGAGACTTGAGCTTCTAAACACCATTCTATTTTTAGGCAAGCAGAGGTTTTGTTGGGTTGGTATTAGTGATGAGTGGGTTCGGTTCCTCGGAATCCGAACCCGCCCGAACTTCAGGTTTTTTTACACGGGGCCGAGCGACTCGGATCTTCCCGCCTTGCTCGGTTAACCCGAGCGCGCCCGAACGTCATCATCCCGCTGTCGGATTCTCGCGAGGCTCGGATTCTATCGCGAGACTCGGATTCTATATAAGGAGCCGCGCGTCGCCGCCATTTTCACACGTGCATTGAGATTGATAGGGAGAGGACGTGGCTGGCGTCCTCTCCGTTTAGACTAGAGTACTAGAGAGAGACACTAATTTTGGGGAGCATATTATTAGGAGGAGTACTACTTGCTGCTGATAGTGTGACCAGTGACCACCACCAGTTTAATTAATCCGTTCTCTGCCTGAAAAAAAACGATACACAGTGTGACACAGTCACATACCATATCTGTGCTCAGCCCAGTGTGCTGCATCATATGTAATTGTCACAACTGAGGGCCTGAGCTGACGGCAGGCAGCCTCAGTTGTAGGGGCTGAGATGTACCGGAACCTGGGAGGTTGTATCAGACCCCTGGACATGTAAGTAACATGAAGAATAACCGCCCGAAGGCGTGACCACGACAACTTGAATAAAAGTCAATGATGTTTATTTATGACAAACTCCATGCATCACAGTAGCAGTAAAAGAAACATAAAATCAGCAGAGAAATAATACAGTTCCTGGGTACTACAGGGTGGCAGGGGCCACAGAGCTCTGGTAGTATGAGACAGTTCTTATTATCTGCGAGTTGGAAAGTCCTTACCAGGTCCGACTGTAGCAATGAAAAAAGCCCAGGATCGTACCAGCTGGTGTTCCAGGGAAAGCTGGACTGCTGTAAATAAAATAGCTGCTGTGGGTTCTGGTTGGAACCAGACAGATGTTGGCACGGAGTGGATACTGGCTGGAACCAGTTAAATAATAAATGAAACTTGAGAGCGATGCAATATGAATGAAATGTAGAGCTTGAGAGCGGAGAAATAATAATACCGGTGGAGAGTGGTAAACTGTAGAAAGGACACCGGCCCTTTAAGAGAAGCTGTACTCTGCTGGAAGCTGGGCTGGAAGCAGGTAATGTTGTGGCTGGAAACAGATGAATCCAAAATGGATCGGAGAGTCAGGCTACACCGCAGGTGGAATGCTGGTGCGGGTCTCTATGGTGGAAGTCTTGAGACAGGAGCTGGAACCTGGAAGACTATCACAGGAGAGAGACAAACAGGAACTAGGTTTGACAACCAAAGCACTGACGCCTTCCTTGCTCAGGCACAGTGTATTTATACCTGCAGCAAGGAAGGGATTGGCTAGGCAATTATGCAGATTAATAATACTGACAACAGATTGGAGGAAATGATCAGCTGACAGAATCCAAGATGGCTGCGCCCATGCAGACACTTGGAGGGAAGTTTGGTTTGTAATCCATGTGGTAATGAAAACAGTAATGGCGGCGCCGGCCACTGGAGACGGGAGACGCCAGGCAGACAAGTGCACATCCAACCACGCGGACACAGCGGAGGCCGCGGCTGACGTAATCCACTCTGACACTCTGCATGCAGAAGCTCAGGGATGGCGGCGGAGGCCGCGGGAGACGCCATGCCAGATGTATTATGGCGTTACTGTGACAGCGTCTCAGAGAGACAGGAGAGGATACAGGAATGTGAACATTAGGATAACAGATGGGATCCGGTGCTGGAGCGCTGAGCCAGCCTTAGGAGGCATCTGATGGGTAAGAAATGGCGTCCAGATACCCGGATCGTGACAGCACCCCCCCCTTTAGGAGTGGCCCCAGGACACTTCTTTGGCTTTTGAGGAAACTTGGAATGGAATCTCCGGACCAAGGCAGGAGCATGGACATTAGAAGCATTGGTCCATGAACGTTCCTCAGGGCCGTAACCCTTCCAGTCAATAAGATATTGTAGTTGACCGTAACGGAGACGTGAGTCCAGGATCTTAGCCACTTCATACTCAACGCCTCGTTGAGTTTGGACTTTCGGAGTTGGAGGAAGTGAGGAATAAAACCGATTTAAGATCAGCGGTTTCAACAGGGAAACATGGAATGTCCTGGGTATTTTTAAGAAGGGAGGCAACTGGAGTCTGTAAGCAACAGGATTGATGACTTGTTCAATCTTGAAAGGACCGATATAGCGAGGTGCAAACTTCATACTGGGAACTCTTAACCTCAAATTCTTCGTGGATAACCATACCCGATCACCCACCTTGAGAGCAGGAACTGCTCGACGCTTCCTATCCGCAAACTTCTTGTACCTGAACGATGCCTTGAGCAGAGCTGATCGTACGCTCTTCCAGATATTGGCAAACTGATGCAAGGTGATATCCACTGCGGGAACAGAAGTTGCTGGAAGCGGTTGGAACTCAGGGACTTTAGGGTGGAATCCAAAGTTAGTGAAGAATGGTGTTGAAGCAGATGAAGAATGATACTGGTTGTTATGACAGAACTCGGCCCAGGGAAGTAATTGAACCCAGTCATCTTGAGAGGAAGACACATAGATGCGGAGGAAGGCCTCCAAGTCCTGATTCACCCTCTCGGTTTGACCATTGGTCTGAGGATGGTAAGCCATGGAAAACTTTAGCTTGACTTGGAGGACTTGACATAAACTTCGCCAGAATTTGGCTGTGAATTGAACTCCTCGATCTGAGATAATTTCTTCAGGAAGACCGTGGAGTCGGAAGATCTCTTGTATGAATACTTGAGCCAACTTGGAAGCTGACGGAAGACCGGTGAGAGGAATGAAGTGTGCCATCTTGGTGAACCGGTCAACTACCACCCAGATGGTATTGAACTTGTTGCACATGGGTAAATCTGTAATAAAATCCATCGACAAATGGGTCCAAGGTCGACGGGGAACAGATAGTGGAACCAGTTGCCCCGCAGGCGACTGGCGGGATACCTTATGTTGAGCACACTTTGGGCAAGATGCAATAAACTCCAAGACGTCCTTTTTCAGAGTTGGCTACCAATAGGACCTAGAGATAAACTCCAGGGTTTTTTGGATACCTGTATGTCCGGCAAAACGGGAAGCATGGGCCCAATGCATGAGCTTCTTCCTTAGCATCGGTTTCACAAAACTTTTCCCTGATAGGGGCGTAGAGTCCATCCCTACCGTGGAGAATGCCAACGGATTTATAATAGGATGCTTGTCTGAAGACTCTGACTCATTTTCTTGCTCCCATGAGCGGGAAAGGGCATCGGCCTTGCGATTCTGAGAGCCCGGACAGAACTGGAGTTTAAAGTCGAACCTGGAAAAGAAAAGTGCCCATCTGGCCTGACGAGGGTTGAGACATTGTGCGCCTTTCAGATATAAAAGGTTCTTGTGGTCTGTAAGTATGGTGATTGAATGAGAAGCTCCCTCCAACAGATACCTCCACTCTTCTAGAGCGAGCTTGATGGCTAGCAACTCCTGGTCGCCAATGGCATAGTTGCGCTCAGCTGGGGAGAACTTCCGGGAGAAGAAACTGCAAGGGTGTAAATGGCCATCTTTAGCCCTCTGAGATAACACCGCTCCTACTCCAACGGAGGAGGCATCCACCTCTAAGATGAAAGGAGAGTCGATGTCAGGCTGTTTCAGAACAGGCGCAGAGATGAACCTTTGTTTTAACAGATGAAATGCTTGCATGGCTTCTTCAGACCACTTGGACGGGTTAGCACCCTTCTTAGTGAAAGCAGTAATAGGCGCCACAATGGTGGAAAAGTCTCGTATAAACTTTCGGTAATAGTTGGCGAACCCTAAGAACCTCTGGACCCCTTTGAGGGTTAAGGGTACCGGCCAATTTTGGATTGCTTGTAGTTTCTCAGGATCCATCTCTAGTCCGGAACCGGACACAATGTACCCTAGAAACGGAATGGACTTGACTTCAAAGACGCATTTCTCTAATTTGCAATAGAGATGATTGACACGGAGACGGGACAGAACCTCTTTAACCCAAAAACGATGTTCCTCTAAATCGTTGGCAAAAATGAGGATATCGTCTAGATAGACCACGACATGACGGTATAGAATGTCTCTGAAGATCTCATTGACAAAATGCTGGAAGACAGCTGGAGCATTGCTCAATCCGAAGGGCATGACGAGGTACTCATAATGTCCGTCACGGGTGTTAAAGGCGGTCTTCCACTCGTCACCCTCACAGATCCGGATGAGATTGTATGCACCTCTCAAGTCCAGCTTTGTAAAGATGGTAGCTCCGCTAACTTTGTCAAAGAGCTCAGTAATCAGGGGTAAAGGATAACGGTTCTTGATGGTAATGTCGTTCAAACCTCTGTAGTCGATGCACGGCCGCAGACCACCATCTTTCTTCTTTACAAAAAAGAAGCCTGCGCCGGCTGGAGAAGAAGAAGGTCGAATGAACCCCTTTGCTAGGTTCTCTTTAATGTATTCCTCCATAGAATGCGTCTCAGGCAGAAACAACGGATAAGTTCGGCCTCGAGGTGGAACCTTCCCTGGAACGAGATTAATCGGGCAGTCCCATTCTCTATGAGGAGGAAGGATATCAGCAGAAGCTTTACTGAACACATCCGTGAAATCTTGATATGGAGGAGGTGGAACATCAGACGACCTGGGGGAGGAAGAACAGACAGGCAATACTTTAAACAAACATGTCTCAGCACAGGAGGAACCCCATGCCAGGATTTGCGTAGTCATCCAATCAATTGTAGGATTGTGAAGACGGAGCCATGGAAGGCCCAGGACCACAGGATGTGTGGCTCTTGGAATCACTAAAAAAGAAATACGTTTGGAATGAAGAACTCCCACTCTCAGACGCACTGGTAGAGTCCTTAAAGAAATAACTGCATCAAAAATTTTGCTGCCATCCACGGCAGTTAAAGAAATGGACGAAGGAAGTCTCTCGGTGGGTAGGGACCACCGTTTAACATAGGCTTCGGTAATAAAGTTCCCAGCTGCTCCGGAATCAAGGAGGGCAATGACGTTCCGATAACGTTGAGCAACTTGAAGCGAGACTGGGAGATTACAATCTTGAGGAGATGGAGAGGAGATCATTACTCCTAGCCGGCCCTCTCCTTGGCGAGTTAGGATTTGGAGTTTCCCGGACGTTTGGGACAGGCATTAATGGTGTGAGACGGAGCCGCACAATAAAGACAGAGAGACTCGGAGAGACGTCTTCGGCGCTCAGCAGGAGTTAAACGGGAACGGCCAATTTGCATGGGCTCATCTTTAGTTGGTGACAGTTGGCGAGGAGGAGGAGCAGAAGATTTTGGAGCAGATGATCTTCCACGCTCAGTTGCTCTCTCTCTGAAACGTAAATCAACTTTCGTGCAGAGTGAGATTAGCTCATCTAACTTAGAGGGTAAGTCTCTGGTAGCTAACTCATCTTTAATACGCTCAGATAAGCCATGCCAGAATGCAGCATACAGGGCCTCGTCGTTCCAGACCAGTTCGGACGCCAGGATCTGGAACTGTATCAGATATTGTCCTACAGTACGTGACCCCTGGCGTAAACGGAGAATCTCGGATGAAGCTGAGGTTACCCGGCCTGGCTCGTCGAAGATGCGCCTGAATGTTGACACGAATGCAGTGTAAGAAGATAGCAGGGTGTCGGACCTCTCCCATAACGGTGATGCCCAATCAAGGGCTGAGCCACTGAGAAGAGAAATAATGTAGGCAATTTTTGTATGGTCACTGGGAAAATTGCCAGGTTGTAGCTCAAACTGAATCTCACACTGGTTGAGAAATCCCCTGCAGAATCTTGGAGATCCGTCAAATTTTGCTGGCGTTGGAAGATGAAGACGTGGAGCAGAAATGGGTAAGGTGGGTGGGGTTATAGCTGGAGTCACTGTGGTTGACGCACCAGACGCGCCTGATCCACGGAGAGTTGTCTGAATCCCATCCAGCCGAGTAGAGAGATCCTGGAGACAGCGGATAATGTGGCCCTGTGCAGCCTCCTGATGTTCTAGTCGGGCTGCCAGTACTTGCATCGGCCTGGCCACTTGATCCTGGTCTCCGGCTGGATTCATTAGGTCAGTGCTTACTGTCACAACTGAGGGCCTGAGCTGACGGGAGGCAGCCTCAGTTGTAGGGGCTGAGATGTACCGGAACCTGGGAGGTTGTATCAGACCCCTGGACATGTAAGTAACATGAAGAATAACCGCCCGAAGGCGTGACCACGACAACTTGAATAAAAGTCAATGATGTTTATTTATGACAAACTCCATGCATCACAGTAGCAGTAAAAGAAACATAAAATCAGCAGAGAAATAATACAGTTCCTGGGTACTACAGGGTGGCAGGGGCCACAGAGCTCTGGTAGTATGAGGCAGTTCTTATTATCTGCGAGTTGGAAAGTCCTTACCAGGTCCGACTGTAGCAATGAAGAAAGCCCAGGATCGTACCAGCTGGTGTTCCAGGGAAAGCTGGACTGCTGTAAATAAAATAGCTGCTGTGGGTTCTGGTTGGAACCAGACAGATGTTGGCACGGAGTGGATACTGGCTGGAACCAGTTAAATAATAAATGAAACTTGAGAGCGATGCAATATGAATGAAATGTAGAGCTTGAGAGCGGAGAAATAATAATACCGGTGGAGAGTGGTAAACTGTAGAAAGGACACCGGCCATTTAAGAGAAGCTGTACTCTGCTGGAAGCTGGGCTGGAAGCAGGTAATGTTGTGGCTGGAAACAGATGAATCCAAAATGGATCGGAGAGTCAGGCTACACCGCAGGTGGAATGCTGGTGCGGGTCTCTATGGTGGAAGTCTTGAGACAGGAGCTGGAACCTGGAAGACAATTACAGGAGAGAGACAAACAGGAACTAGGTTTGACAACCAAAGCACTGACGCCTTCCTTGCTCAGGCACAGTGTATTTATACCTGCAGCAAGGAAGGGATTGGCTAGGCAATTATGCAGATTAATAATACTGACAACAGATTGGAGGAAATGATCAGCTGACAGAATCCAAGATGGCTGCGCCCATGCAGACACTTGGAGGGAAGTTTGGTTTGTAATCCATGTGGTAATGAAAACAGTAATGGCGGCGCCGGCCACTGGAGACGGGAGACGCCAGGCAGACAAGTGCACATCCAACCACGCGGACACAGCGGAGGCCGCGGCTGACGTAATCCACTCTGACACTCTGCATGCAGAAGCTCAGGGACGGCGGCGGAGGCCGCGGGAGACGCCATGCCAGATGTATTATGGCGTTACTGTGACAGCGTCTCAGAGAGACAGGAGAGGATGCAGGAATGTGAACATTAGGATAACAGATGGGATCCGGTGCTGGAGCGCTGAGCCAGCCTTAGGAGGCATCTGATGGGTAAGAAATGGCGTCCAGATACCCGGATCGTGACAGTAATACTGTATATCATTATCTGACTGTGCTGAGTGCTCACTGCTCACACAGCTTAATTGTGGGGGAGACTGGGGAGCAGTTATAGCAGGAGTACATATTTTAAGTACAGTGCACACTTTTGCTGCCAGAGTGCCACTGCCAGTGTGACTGACCAGTGACTACTGACCACCAGTATTGTGATTGTCTGCTGACCACCAGTATATTGTGATTGTCTGCCTGAAAAAGTTAAACACTCGTCGTGTGGTGTTTTTATAAACGCATTCTGCAGACAGTGTCAAGCAGGTCCGTCATTACATAATATATACCTGTCCGGCTGCAGTACTAGTGTGATATATATATATATATTTTAATTTTATCTCATTATCATCCAGTCTATATTAGCAGCAGACACAGTACGGTAGTCCACGGCTGTAGCTACCTCTGTGTCGGCAGTCGCTCGTCCATCCATAATGGTATACCACCTACCCGTGGTTTTTTTTTTTTCTCTATCTTCTTGATACTAGTAGCTTACTTTAGGAGTCTGCAGTGCTGACAGACAGTGTCCAGCAGGTCCGTCATTACATAATATATACCTGTCCGGCTGCAGTACTAGTGTGATATATATATATATATTTTAATTTTATCTCATTATCATCCAGTCTATATTAGCAGCAGACACAGTACGGTAGTCCACGGCTGTAGCTACCTCTGTGTCGGCAGTCGCTCGTCCATCCATAATTGTATACCACCTACCCGTGGTTTTGTTTTCTTTTCTATCTTCTTGATACTAGTAGCTTACTTTAGGAGTCTGCAGTGCTGAGTCTGACAGACAGTGTCCAGCAGGTCCGTCATTACATAATATATACCTGTCCGGCTGCAGTACTAGTGTGATATATATATATATTTTCATTTTATCTCATTATCATCCAGTCTATATTAGCAGCAGACACAGTACGGTAGTCCACGGCTGTAGCTACCTCTGTGTCGGCAGTCGCTCGTCATCCATAAGTATACTAGTATCCATCCATCTCCATTGTTTACCTGAGGTGCCTTTTAGTTGTGCCTATTAAAATATGGAGAACAAAAATGTTGAGGTTCCAAAAATAGGGAAAGATCAAGATCGACTTCCACCTCGTGCTGAAGCTGCTGCCACTAGTCATGGCCGAGACGATGAAATGCCATCAACGTCGTCTGCCAAGGCCGATGCCCAATGTCATAGTACAGAGCATGTAAAATCCAAAACACCAAATATCAGTAAAAAAAGGACTCAAAAATCTAAAATAAAATTGTCGGAGGAGAAGCGTAAACTTGCCAATATGACATTTACCACACGGAGTGGCAAGGAACGGCTGAGGCCCTGGCCTATGTTCATGGCTAGTGGTTCAGCTTCACATGAGGATGGAAGCACTCAGCCTCTCGCTAGAAAAATGAAAAGACTCAAGCTGGCAAAAGCACAGCAAAGAACTGTGCGTTCTTCGAAATCCCAAATCCACAAGGAGAGTCCAATTGTGTCGGTTGCGATGCCTGACCTTCCCAACACTGGACGTGAAGAGCATGCGCCTTCCACCATTTGCACGCCCCCTGCAAGTGCTGGAAGGAGCACCCGCAGTCCAGTTCCTGATAGTCAGATT
Source organism: Pseudophryne corroboree (assembly GCF_028390025.1). Taxonomy (NCBI): domain Eukaryota; kingdom Metazoa; phylum Chordata; class Amphibia; order Anura; family Myobatrachidae; genus Pseudophryne; species Pseudophryne corroboree. Next base: position 310,740,453 of record NC_086447.1, on the reverse strand, counting down.
GAAGATGTCAGTGTTGAAGTACACCAGGATGAGGAGGATATGGGTGTTGCTGGCGCTGGGGAGGAAATTGACAAGGAGGATTCTGATGGTGAGGTGGTTTGTTTAAGTCAGGCACCCGGGGAGACACCTGTTGTCCGTGGGAGGAATATGGCCATTGACATGCCTGGTGAAAATACCAAAAAAATCAGCTCTTCGGTGTGGAAGTATTTCAACAGAAATGCGGACAACATTTGTCAAGCCGTGTGTTGCCTTTGTCAAGGTGTAATAAGTAGGGGTAAGGACGTTAACCACCTCGGAACATCCTCCCTTATACAGATGTGTCCACTATTACCTTTCTGAAAACAGAGCTATGGTAGTAAATTTGGCATGACATGTATTCCTTGTACTTTTGTGCCATCATATTGTGCCGTGACAGTTTGTGACAATTCATAGTTTCACCACTGGGTAGCCAGTGCATCACGTAACATAGCTTCGCACTAACATTGCTGTTAAATAGACACTGTAATCAGTATGGCCAGCTTTAAAGTCTAATTGCTAATTGTGTAGGTGTGAAAATCTCAGTGTGAGAGGCCTTTGAAGTAGACTCCTTGGGGGTTACAGATTTTATCCTGGCTGGGAAATGTTACTATCAGTGACGTGCGGTGGGCACGTCCCTGCTTACTATACAGTATGTTGCTCAAAGCACAGAGGTGAATGAAATCAAAAGTGAAATTAAATAATAAGTTAATAAGTTAATAAAAACCTTAGTGCTATAGAGTAAAAGAACATATTATAAGATTTTGCAATGATAAAATATTTCCAAATAAAGGGCCTCATTACGAGTTGATCAGACGAAGATGCTTTTTTCAGCCCGTGCGACAAACTAACCTCCGCCTATGGGGTTTTTTTTTTTCCCCATACCAAGGCTTTGATCACTTCTGCAGGCCTGTTATGGTAAAAAATGTTGTGCAGTTTCTAAGTAGTTCTGGACTTAGGGGGTCATTATGACCCAATCGCAGCGTGTTGTCGTTCGCACAGCTGCAATCGGGTCCTTACTGCACATGTGCGACGGCCGCTATGCGCACGGCCATCGACGGGAAACGACGCTGGAACCGAAAAAAAAGCGATCGCTGCAATGATTGCACGAAGATTGACAGGCGGAGGGGGTACCTGGGCATCAACTCACCGTTTGCAGCCGTTTTCGGGGGGGGGGGGGGGATGGTAAGAAAATGCGGGTGTAGTGAGAGAAACACAGGCGTGTCCAGGACGGGTGTTTGGCGTCAGAGCCAGGACCGAACAGGCTGAAAACGTTGCAGCAGGTAAGTAAGTCACCGGCACCCCTGCACTGAGGACACCGCCGGCACTGCCCACACTGCCGGCACCCCTGCACTGGGGATGCTGCCAGCACTCCTGCGCTGAGGACACCTCCTGCACTGCCGACACTGCCAGCACTTTTGCACCGAGGACACTTCCGGCACTCCCACACTGCCTGCACCCCTGACTGCTGACACTTCTGGCACCCCTGCGCTGGGGATACTGCCAGCACTCCTGCACTGAAGACACCTCTCGCACCAAGGACACTTCTGGCACTCCCACACTGCCGACACACTTGAACTCCTGCACTAAGGACACCTCCAGTACTCCCGCACTGCCGACACTGCCGGTACCCCTGCACTGAGGACACCGCCGGCACTTCCCGCACTGCTGACACTCCTGCACTGGGTATACTGCCAGCATTCCTGCACTGAGGACACCTCCTCCACTGCCGACACTGCCGGCACCCCTGCACAGACGACACTTCTGGCACTCCCACACTGCTGGCACCCCTGAACTCCTGCAATGAGGACACCGCCCTCACTGCCAGCACTCCTGCAATGAGCACACCTTTTGCACTGCCGACACCCCTGCCCTGCCGGCACACCTATTGCTAGCACTCATGGACTGAGGACACCTCCCGCACTGCCGGCACTTCTACACCGAGGACACTTACGGCAACCCCACACTGCCGGCACCCCTGAATTCCTGCAATGAGGACACCTCCCGCACTGTCGACACTGCCGGCACACCTGCACTGGGGATACTGCCAGCACTCCTAGACTGAGGACACCTCCCGCACTGCTGGCACCCCTGCACCGAGGACACTTCCGACACTCCCACACTGCCGACACTGCCAGCACCCCTGAACTCCTGCACTGGGGACACCTCCCACACTGCCAACACTGCTGGAACACAAACAAACTATAGCAGCGCTAATGAATAATTATCACATAAGATTAAGGTAAAAGTATATAACAATTTAATATATTGGCAATTTCTGCCTAATAAACAAAAAAGTGCACAGCTAGTGTACTTAAAAATGTTAAAAATAACTTGGGTCTCATTTGTAAAAATGCCTTTGGTAAGCAGTCCGTTCCTATTACATGAACTGGATAAGCAGATGAACAATTGTGAGTAAAGACTGACTGCGCAGTCTAACCATCCAACTTTACCCGTGCCGCTAGAGGTGAAGTCCCTTGGGAATGATTGTGGTATTGTACATCCAAACGGGTTTCCTCAGTATGATGCGGTGTCCTTTTGTTAAAGGTGATAATTGGCGGGATGTTGGAGAGTTGATTACTCCGTGTATCTGCAGCAGTGATTGTCCAGTTCTGGTCCGGATATAGGCAATAAGATGGCAGATGATGACCCAATGCAATGACTCCTGACGCGTTTCACTGTACAACCTACAGCTTTTTCAAAGCTTTGAAAAAGCTGTAGGTTGTACAGTGAAACGCGTCAGGAGTCATTGCATTGGGTCATCATCTGCCATCTTATTGCCTATATCCGGACCAGAACTGGACAATCACTGCTGCAGATACACGGAGTAATCAACTCTCCAACATCCCGCCAATTATCACCTTTAACAAAAGGACACCGCATCATACTGAGGAAACCCGTTTGGATGTACAATACCACAATCATTCCCAAGGGACTTCACCTCTAGCGGCACGGGTAAAGTTGGATGGTTAGACTGCGCAGTCAGTCTTTACTCACAATTGTTCATCTGCTTATCCAGTTCATGTAATAGGAACGGACTGCTTACCAAAGGCATTTTTACAAATGAGACCCAAGTTATTTTTAACATTTTTAAGTACACTAGCTGTGCACTTTTTTGTTTATTAGGCAGAAATTGCCAATATATTAAATTGTTATATACTTTTACCTTAATCTTATGTGATAATTATTCATTAGCGCTGCTATAGTTTGTTTGTGTTTTGCCTTTTTGGGTGTGACTACCCCATTTGAATTAGCAGCAGCATTAGAGTTGCGGCAACCTACAGCGCCCGATCCATTACCTATTGGTATATTTTCTTGCAACACTGCTGGAACCCCTGCACCGAGGACACTTCTGGCACTCCCAAACTGCCGACACCCCTGAACTCTTGCACTAAGGACACCTCCAGTACTCCCGCACTGCCGACACTGCCGACACCCCTGCACTGAGGACACCACTGGCACTGCCTGCACTGCTGACACTCCTGCACTGGGGATACTGCCAGAATTCCTACACTAAGGACACCTCCTGCACTGCCGACACTGCCGTCACCCCTGCACTGAGGACACTTCCGGCACTCCCACACTGCCGGCACCCCTGAACTCCTGCAATGAGGACACCGCCCTCACTGCCGGCACTCCTGCAATGAGGACACCTTTTACACTGCCGACACCCCTGCCCTGCCGGCACACCTATTGCTAGCACTCATGGACTGAGGACACCTCCCGCACTGCTGGCACTTCTACACCGAGGACACTTCCGGCAACCCCACACTGCCGGCACCCCTGAACTCCTGCAATGAGGACACCTCCCGCACTGTTGACACTGCCGACACCCCCGTTCTGCCGGCACACCTATTGCCAGCACTCCTACACTGAGGACACCTCCCACACTGCCGACACCACTACCCTGCCGGCACACCTATTGTTAGCTCTCATGGACTGAGGACATCTCCCGTACTGCCGACACTGATGGGACCCCTGCACCGAGGACACTTCCGGTACACCCACATTGCCGACACTGCCAGCACCTCTGAACTCCTGCACTGAGGATACCTCCCACACTGATGGCATCCCTGCACCGAGGACTACATTGTTTGACCAGTAATGAGTGAAGCTGAAGCAATTATATTTTTAAATACATAACATATTTTTTTATTGCATGGAACAAGAAATGTATAAAAAAAACTTTTAATATTGTAGCTGCATACACTAAAGTTAGAAGCTGAGAAAACTTGTGACAATAACTCGGCATTCAAATCGTATTTTTTATATATAGTGTACAGTACATGAAATATACAGTACAATAGCTGCTGCAGGAAATACAGTATCTAGCAATGACTGTTGCAGGATATACAGTATCTAACAATGGACAGTATTAGGTTAGGCAGAGGCTGTGGTTCAATACATGGCTTTGGGCTGAAATTAGCAGAGTTCCACGTTGGACATCATTATCCCAGGGCTGTACTCTGCGCATCCTTAGCAATGAATTCAAAGTACTCTTAATCTTTGTAATATCACTGTTTATTAGTTGGAATTTCTCCCCACATCGCTTCAGGATATCCTCCTTTAGATTTACTGGTAGCGCCCTTTTTATCTTGTTACCATCAAAGTTCACATTATTAACCCAAGCCAGGTACAGTTGGTGTGGAACATGCTCCTGGAATATGGCTTGGGCATATCGATGAAGATGTCCCTTGCTCAGGGTGAACAGCAATAAATCTGTTTCAGGTGAGATGTTTCTGAGTGGTATGTTTTCCACAGGTCTTCCTGCTATCGCTGAAAAATCACTTTGTGTAAGTCGCTCAGGTGTGCTGAACCTGTGTGGCACTCCTGTATCACTATCGCCAGTCCTTCTTACTGTTGGTTGCTGTACTGGTGTTATCGGTGCAGTGGCATCGTTAGTGAAAAGTAAGTCATCTTCCATGCAGACATTGTCAAAATCATTTAAGAATTGTTTGGGATTTTGAGATTCTGTCTCTTTCATTGTAGTACTTTGCTCAGTAATAGCATTCTTCCACTCAACAGCAGCCTCTCGAACAGACTCATGGACAGTGTCCTGAACAACATTTCTAACAGTTTCCACCAAAGCAACACTCATAATGTCCACTTCAGCCCTGAGCTGTGTCCTCATCTCGGCTCTCAATTCTTTTACCTCACCCATCAGCTGACTCACCAACTCAGCACAGGTGCTTGTACAGACACCATCACTGACTCCCATGTACTCAAGTTTCCTACGGAGTCCAAGCGGGGATCTGCTACATGGTAACACTGGTGTGACTGTACTGTTCTCTGGTAAAACGTTGTCTTGCTCCATTATACCAATATCATCCATTAATGGCATAAAATTAGGTGTAGCTGGGTCATTCTGGAAGTTCACTGCTTGCTCCACATCGATGTTGGCTTCCCAGTTTCGAGAAAGAACTGCACACTTTGCCTTTGCAGTTTTTTTCCTTGCATTTGGTACATTTTCTTTCCCCACTTTCTGTGGTTTAGTGGTCTTCGGTACCATACTGGCAAGCTTCTTGGAAACACGTCTATTTGGAGATTTGTTATAGAAAGAATTCTTCTTCATTCTGCTGGTCTTTGTTCACAGAAAGCGTAGTACTGTGAAGTCCAATAGGTAACAGACCACTATTTAAACTGTGAACTAATTTGTATACAATCCTGTCTCAAGTTCCCAAAGGTTGTCCTTGAAATGATTGGACAGCTTTATGAGACATCCCACATTCAAACCTGTATGTACTGGTCTGCTCTTATGACCTCCTCCACTTTTCTGCAGTACATAAAATTATACCTACTGTAAACAGTATGTTTGTACACACTACAAGATGACACGCACAATTTCAAAGAGTGTGAGCCAAATCATTGCTAATATGAAGAAGGAGAATAAGAAAATAAGTGAGATAAAACAGTGGCTGCAATACAGTGGTATTGAGGTCAGTTTACCCACGGTTCGTTATCATGCCTTTGAGAGGACTTTACTAAGAATCAACACACCTACAAAATGCACATGGTACGTATAGTCATTTTCAATATCTGTTGTTTCAATTGTTTACTAAACAGTTTCAAAATATATCACTATATTTAATATTATGAAGCCAGGAAATCACATTCTAGTTAAATGACTGCACTTTAATGTAGACATACAGTACATATTAGTGCTTAAAAATATGGTACCAAATAGTATTTCATACACTGATGCAGTATAATGTAATTAAATTACTGACAGTGATTGTGTGACTTTCATCCACTGTTTGCCTCAAAACACAGAAAGAAGGAACAAGAAATTTGGAGACAGTGCATGTGCTACTTTATGAGAATGAGACTGTACAAAAGTCTCAATACAACATCAATTAGCATTAACAAAAGGCAGGGGGGAGGGAAAATGGAGACCTAATTAGTTGTCTGTCTGGGGACAGTGCACTGGGCCTCATGTATGAAGCTTAAAAAGTGATACAATGCAGAGTGATAAAGTACCAGCCAATCAGCTCCTTACTACCCGGTCACAGGCTGTGTTTGAAATATGACAGTTAGGAGCTGATTGGTTGGTGGTTTATCACTCTCCACTTTATCACTTTTTAAGGCTTAGTACATCTTACCAATTGTCTCCAAATTCATTTCTCATTCCCCCTTTGTGTTGAGGCAAACAATAGATGAAAGCAGGGTCTCTTTAAGAGAGCAGGAGGCGCGTGTGATCGCTGACATCACTGGGCTGAAAATTGCTCAGTGCATACACACTGAGTGATTTCCCCCCTGCCCAGCGATGTCAGCGGGGGTGAATGGCTTTCCATAGCAGGACGCTATGGAAAGCCGTCCACCCCACCATTCATTTGCTGGTAATACCAGCAGATGAACGGCTGCCGCCGGCGATGAAACGGAAACACACTTCGGCGCTCACCGTTCATCGCCAGGGCATACACACTGGGCGGTTTTGAGCTGAAAGCAGCTCAAACAACCAAAAGGGAGCTGCTTTCAGCTCAAAATCGCTGGAGGAGAGAGCACCGATACACAGAGCTGGATTAAAGGGGGGGGGGGGGGAGTACGTACCCCGGGCCCCCCTTTCCAAAGGGCCCCCTGCCACACCACAGATCGGATCTCTCTTCCGATCCAATCTGTGGTGCTGGGCTCCCGGCTCACGTCCTCACTGCATAGGCGGCCGCAGAGGTAGGACAGCTGAGCTGAGCGACAGCTCAGCTGTCCAATAATATATGAATGAAGCAGCCAGTCCCTGCAGCCTGCGTGCCCATCCAATGACTGGCTACTTCATTCATACATTATTGGACAGCTGAGCCATCGCTCAGCTCAGCTGTCCTGTCTGTGTGGCCACTGCTGCAGTGGGGACGGTAGTGCAGGGCAGGTCAGGAGGTCTGCCGTGTGCTGCTTGGGGAGCACATTAAGCTGCTGCATATATATATATATATATATATATATATATTCAGCTGCCTTCTTTTTATTAGAGGCTCCACAGTATTAAGAGCCACAGGCCCCCCATGGTCTTAATCCGGCTCTGTCGATACACATACAGTACGATACACCCTTGTCATTTGTTTTTATTTAAACTCTTTGACAATACTGTATTCTTGCTGAATTGGCATAGATATACTATAGATAGTACTTTACATTTTGATTATAATCTCTAATTTTTCGTCAACTGTACTTTAGGAGAGTCAAGAAAATAGTAGATGAGCTGACTGCTGATAATGATGAGCTTACTGCCATAGAACTCTGTCGTATTCTGCAAGCTGAGTATGGCCTTGACATCTCCTGTAGTAGCATAAAAAGAATGCGGAGGCAACTTGGTTGGACTTATGCCGGTGCTAGGTACTGTACAGTAAATTGAAATTTCAATTACAATTATAATACAATTTCTATACAGTTTGTATACAGTGCGGTAAACTAATTACATCTCTGAAATCAGCATCTGATTTTTCTTTAACATTATCTTAGTTTGGACGCTCAATTATCCTATTCCCACTGTAAAATGTATCCCATTTTACATTCCTTTCACAGGATGACTCACATGATTAGAGATGTTAACAAGGAAAAGAGAGTTCAACAGGCTCGTCAATGGATTGCTATTGGAGAAAATTTTGACAATGTCATATTTACAGATGAAACTTCTGTAGCACTTGAGAGGTTTGCAAGGAGGTCCTTCCGCAAACGTGGCCATTTATCATTTAAGCCATCTCCAAAGCACCCATTAAAAGTACATGTGTGGGGTGGTATCTCCCGCAGAGGCCCAGGACCAATTTTAATTTTTGAAGGTACATATAAAGTACAGTAGTAATGTACATTACTATGTTGTTTTTCAATATTTTCTATTTAGAACTACTGTCCAGTGACTACTGTAAGTCTATGGACTACGAGAAAAGGATTTACTGGTAGGTATATAAAATCCTGTTTTTTTTATTGTTCTACGTCAGGTATCATGGATAAAACATTCTTCCAGTCCATGATCATTAATGATACTTTAGTGCCGTATGTAAGAAAGTATTGGTCATCTGGACATCGAATGTTCCAGGACAATGATCCAAAACATAGTGCTTCGGCCAAATTCATAGAGGAAAAAGGCATCATTTGGCAACGCACACCACCAGAGTAAGTACAGTTTTGCCCTGTAGACTGATGCTTCCTGTAAAGCATGAAATGCCAAATATTCCATTTTTAAATTCTCTCCCTTTATTGACTTTTCACAGATCACCGGACATGAATCCTATCGAGCTAGTGTGGTCTCAAATGAAAAGTTATATTCGTTCTCAATGTAAGCCAAGGACAAAAGAGCAACTGATTGATGGCATCAATACATTTTGGAAAAACGTACTTACATTGGAGACCTGTAATAATTATGTAGACCATTTATTTTCTGTGCTGCCAGTGATTATAGAAAGAAATGGACAAGCCAGCTGCATGTAATTGGAATGGATCATATTGTCGACAAAAAGAAGGTCAACAGTCATTAGGTCGACCAATATTGGTCGACAGGCCATATGTCGACACATCAAAAAAGACAGTACGCAAACGAATAATGCATAGAATTTTCATAAAGGGCCCTTTACCTATCGTACTCATCCTTTCTGCAAATGCTTGAAATATCAAAATTAGACTACCTGCTTAAATTAATTAATTTGTTATATTTTATCTGTAACATGTACTTCATCCTAGTATTACATTTGTTATGCAATCTTGAAAATTGTTTAAAAAAAAAAAGTAGTCACCTCTGCAACACTGTATTCTGTAATTGTGTATGGATTGTACAAAGCATCCAAGTGATTGCATTCAGTTTTGTCTAACTTACAGTATATTTATACTATTTAGTTGGAATTATTTTATCATTGCAAAGTCTTATAATATGTTCCGTTACCTTGTAGCACTATTAGGTTTTAATTAACTTATTCTTTAATGTCACTTTAGACTTCATTCACCTCTGTGCTCTGAGTAACAAATAACCCCAATTTTTTCATTAATGAACTGAGGCTCTGAATTGCTAAAAGTTCACTGTTTATTTCAAATTCCAGGACAGCAGCCCTTCCCCCACCCAGAATACACGTTACTGTGCTGTAACTCTATTCCCCAAGGAATCTACTTCAAAGGCCTCTCACACTGAGATTTTCACACCTACACAATTAAGAACTGGACTCTAAAGCTGGCAATACTGTACATCAGAATGACCTGAATACGATCACACACGCATAGCGATTTGGGCTGCTTTTCTAATTGATTTGCTGAGTCACTTAGAAATACAGCACAAATCGCTATGTGTGTATAGCGATAGTGATGTGTGTCCCTGCATGCTTGAAAGATCTAGTCATCACCCATGTTTTCTCTATTGCAAACACGGGCAGTGACAGATCGCTCAGCACACATCGCTGGTGCAGCTCTGTGTGCTGAGTGATCTTGCTGAGCCCGTGTGATCACCGATATCGCTGGGCAGAAAACAGTCAACATAGGTAAGTATGTGTGTGTCGACATGTGTGAAATAAAGTTTTACTCTCACGGTTTGTGTCTCCTGTTTTTATTTGGGTATTTTTTTTCCATTAGAACTACAGGTACCAGCGGGCACGTTTTTCTCCCGCATGCTGGTACTTGTGGTTCTCCAAGTACCAGCTTGCGGGGGAGGCTTGCTGGGACTTGTAGTACTACTGGAAAAAACAATATTCTTTCAATTTTCTCAAGGCTATCAGCCCCCCATCCGCAGCCTTTGGATGGGGGGACAGCCTCGGGCTTCACCCCTGGCCCTTGGGTGGCTGGGGGGTGGACCCCTTGATTGAAAGGGTCCCCACTCCCCCAGGGTACCCTGGCCAGGGGTGACTAGTTGGATATTTAATGCCATGGCCGCAGGGCACTGTATAAAAGTGACCCCCGGCTGTGGCATTATCTGTCCAGCTAGTGGAGCCCGATGCTGGTGTAAAAAATACGGGGGACCCCTACTCTTTTTGTCCCCCGTATTTTTTGCACCAGCACCAGGCACAGAGCCCGGTGCTGGTTTTAAAAATACAGGGGATGCCCGTCCATTTTCCCCCCGGATTTTTAGAACCAGGACCGGCTCGAAGAGCCCGAGGCTGGTTATGCTTTGGAGGGGGGACCCCACGCAATTTTTTGGGTTTTTTTTCCCATCCCATTAAAAAAAAATATATATATATAATAATAATCTTTTTAAAAATATATAAATAATACTTGTGCCTCCAAAAAAGAGGGCAGTGGGGTGCTGGCAGTGCGGGAGTGCCAGAAGTGTCCACGGTACCATCAACCAAGTACAAGGAGCACATCTCCCGCACTACTGACACTCCTGCACTGGGGATACTGCCAGCCCTCCTGCACTGATTACACCACCTACACCTCTGCACCGAGGACACTGCTGGCACTCCCACATGTATTGGAGATATATTAATACTTCACAATTAGCTGCCACTGCTGATATTCCCGTGTGCCTGATTGATAAATTGCCCTGCACATATGGATGTCCATGTTGCTGCCCACGGTGCTGTTGGTGGCTAGAGGTGGGAGGAGAAGCCACCGGCATCCTTGATTCTGCTGACCGGAAGTCTGACCCGGTCACATACTCGTGGCCAGGGGTTACATGCTCGTTGCCAGGGGTTACATATGCTTTTTGCCATAGGGGTTATATGCTTAGAGCCAGGGGGTTACATGCTCATTCTGGGTAGCGCTGGGTAATGGTCTAGTAATACCCCTGGCATCTGTCTCCTATAAGGGCCGTCTTCCAATGCGATCTGCATGGAATCTGCAGCTTCCAGTAGTAGGTAGAGCCTAAGCATCTATTGTGCCGGTGCTGCGCCCCCCCCAGGACTCAGCTATCCAGGCTGCAGCCTTATGGCTGATCAGGCCCTGGGTCTCATGTTTCTTCACCCACTTGTATGGCAGGCAGAGCACCCACTGACTTATGGAGCACAGCCCAAGCACAGGACTGATTTGTGGCAGACAGGCACAGCACCCACTTGTATGGCAGACAGAGCACCCAGTGACTTATTATGGAGCACAGCCCAAGCACAGGACTGATTTGTGGCAGACAGGCACAGCACCCACTTGTATGGCAGGCAGAGCACCCACTGACTTATGGAGCACAGCCCAAGCACAGGACTGATTTGTGGCAGACAGGCACAGCACCCACTTGTATGGCAGGCAGAGCACCCACTGACTTATGGAGCACAGCCCAAGCACAGGACTGATTTGTGGCAGACAGGCACAGCACCCACTTGTATGGCAGACAGAGCACCCAGTGACTTATTATGGAGCACAGCCCAAGCACAGGACTGATTTGTGGCAGACAGGCACAGCACCCACTTGTATGGCAGACAGAGCACCCAGTGATTTATTATGGAGCACAGCCCAAGCACAGGACTGATTTGTGGCAGACAGGCACAGCACCCACTTGTATGGCAGACAGAGCACCCAGTGACTTATTATGGCAACACAGCCTCAGCGCTGGACCGATTTGTGGCAGACAGACGCAGCACCCACTTGTATGGCAGACACTGTCGATCTTCAGACCGGATCCCAGTGAAATATATGTGGTATTGAAATACCAAAAATTCTCTCTACTCACACCTTAACCACCAAACAATTGCAAAAAATTACAAGTATCAATAGTGCCTTTTAGTTAGTATCATAATTTCTATATTGAATCTCTGTGTGGAGTTTGTATGAACTCTTCATCAGCACATTATCAATCACAAGGAAAAAGATTTTTTTAAACATATAGGCAACATTGAGCCAGGTACATGTTGGAAGTTAGTATGAGAGATGTATTGGAAAAATATTAATACTTCACAATTAGCTGCTGCAGCTGATATTCCCGTGTGCATGATGGATAAATTGGCCTGCACACACGGCTCATGGGGGTCATTCTGACCCGATCGCTGCTGCTGACCAGCCGCTGCGGGCCGTGTAGTAATGAGTAGCTCCCGGCCAGCACGCTAAAGCTGCGCTGGCCGGGAGCTACTCCTGAAGTACAAAAGCATCGCCGCTGTGCAATACTTTTGCACTTCTGCAGGGGGGGGCGTAACTGACCTGCGGGGCGGACTGGCCCTGTGCTGGGCATCCCCCGCATGTCTCTGTTCCTGATCGTAGCCCTGCAAAATTTTGCAGGGCTACGATCAACTCGGAATGACACCCCATTGCAGCAATTTTGTTAGCAGATGGGTAAAACCATGGGGGTCATGCAGGCCTGATTGCACGCTAGGTTGTTTTGCTGAGCTGCGATCAGGTCATAACTGCGCGTGTGTGTGCACCGCAATACGCAGGTGCGTCGCACAGGTACAAAGTGGATCGTTGCTGAGCAATGGATTTAATGAAGAATCCATTCACACAGACAATCGCAAGGAGATTGACTGGAAGAAAACATTTGTGGATGTCAACTGACCGTTTTCTGGGAGTGTTTGGAAAAACGCAGGTGTGTCAATGCGTTTGCAGGGTGGGTGTCTGATGTAAATTCGGGGCAAACACTTCAGCCTGTTCGTGTCCGGAATTGACGTCAGACACCTGCCCTGCAAACGCTTGGACACGCCTGCGTTTTTCCAAACACTCCCAGAAAGCGTTCAGTTGCCACCCACAAATGCCCTCTTCCTGTCAATCTCCTTGCTATCTGCTGTGCGAATCGATTCTTCGTTAAATCCATTGCTCAGCAATGATCCGCTTTGTACCCGTACGATGCACATGCGCATTGAGGTGCATACGCATGTGCAGTTTCGACCTGATCGCACCGCTGCAAAACAACCTAGCGTGCGATCATTTCGGAATGACCCCCATGGTTTTGCCCATTTGCAAATAAAATGCTGCTAGAATCAGGTCTGAACTACTCCCTCTAGAATCTCTTTATCAGACTTTCTGCTTGCTCAGTTTCTGAAAATGCCACCTGCTGTCTGAAAAGTGGTACTGCACTATATTTCAGAGGAGATACACATGGCTTGCCGTGTATATCTTAAGAGGAAATCTTATCTCGTGCCATGAACGGCAGGCCATGATACTTTTTTCAGAAAGGTAATAGTGGACACATCTGTACGTCACCTGCAGCGCATTCATAATAAGTCAGTGACAAGTTCAAAAACTTTGGGCGACAGCGGAAGCAGTCCACTGACCAGTAAATCCCTTCCTCTTGTAACCAAGCTCACGCAAACCACCCCACCAACTCCCTCAGTGTCAATTTCCTCCTTCCCCAGGAATGCCAATAGTCCTGCAGGCCATGTCACTGGCAATTCTGACGAGTCCTCTCCTGCCTGGGATTCCTCCGATGCATCCTTGCGTGTAACGCCTACTGCTGCTGGCGCTGCTGTTGTTGCTGCTGGGAGTCGATGGTCATCCCAGAGGGGAAGTCGTAAGACCACTTTTACTACTTCCACCAAGCAATTGACTGTCCAACAGTCCTTTGCGAGGAAGATGAAATATCACAGCAGTCATCCTGCTGCAAAGCGGATAACTGAGGCCTTGGCATCCTGGGTGGTGAGAAACGTGGTTCCGGTATCCATCATTACTGCAGAGCCAACTAGAGACTTGTTGGAGGTACTGTGTCCCCGGTACCAAATACCATCTAGGTTCCATTTCTCTAGGCAGGCGATACCGAAAATGTACACAGACCTCAGAAAAAGAGTCACCAGTGTCCTAAAAAATGCAGCTGTACCCAATGTCCACTTAACCATGGACATGTGGACCAGTGGAGCAGGGCAGGGTCAGGACTATATGACTGTGACAGCCCACTGGGTAGATGTATGGACTCCCGCCGCAAGAACAGCGGCGGCGGCACCAGTAGCAGCATCTCGCAAATGCCAACTCGTTCCTAGGCAGGCTACGCTTTGTATCACCGGTTTCCAGAATACGCACACAGCTGAAAACCTCTTACGGCAACTGAGGAAGATCATCGCGGAATGGCTTACCCCAATTGGACTCTCCTGTGGATTTGTGGCATCGGACAACGCCAGCAATATTGTGTGTGCATTAAATATGGGCAAATTCCAGCACGTCCCATGTTTTGCACATACCTTGAATTTGGTGGTGCAGAATTTTTTTAAAAACGACAGGGGCGTGCAAGAGATGCTGTCGGTGGCCAGAAGAATTGCGGGACACTTTCGGCATACAGGCACCACGTACAGAAGACTGGAGCACCACCAAAAACGCCTGAACCTGCCCTGCCATCATCTGAAGCAAGAAGTGGTAACGAGGTGGAATTCAACCCTATATATGCTTCAGAGGTTGGAGGAGCAGCAAAAGGCCATTCAAGCCTATACAATTGAGCACGATATAGGAGGTGGAATGCACCTGTCTCAAGCGCAGTGGAGAATGATTTCAACGTTGTGCAAGGTTCTGCTGCCCTTTGAACTTGCCACACGTGAAGTCAGTTCAGACACTGCCAGCCTGAGTCAGGTCATTCCCCTCATCAGGCTTTTGCAGAAGAAGCTGGAGACATTGAAGGAGGAGCTAACACAGAGCGATTCCGCTAGGCATGTGGGACTTGTGGATGGAGCCCTTAATTCGCTTAACAAGGATTCACGGGTGGTCAATCTGTTGAAATCAGAGCACTACATTTTGGCCACCGTGCTCGATCCTAGATTTAAAACCTACCTTGGATCTCTCTTTCCGGCACACACAAGTCTGCTGGGGTTCAAAGACCTGCTGGTGAGAAAATTGTCAAGTCAAGCGGAACGCGACCTGTCAACATCTCCTCCTTCACATTCTCCCTCAACTGGGGGTGCGAGGAAAAGGCTCAGAATTCCGAGCCCACCCGCTGGCGGTGATGCAGGGCAGTCTGGAGCGACTGCTGATGCTGACATCTGGTCCGGACTGAAGGACCTGCCAACGATTACGGCCATGTCGTCTACTGGCACTGCATATGATTCTCTCCCCATTGAAAGAATGGTGGAGGATTATATGAGTGACCGCATCCAAGTAGGCACGTCAGACAGTCCGTACGTATACTGGCAGGAAAAAGAGGCAATTTGGAGGCCCTTGCACACACTGGCTTTATTCTACCTAAGTTGCCCTCCCACAAGTGTGTACTCCGAAAGAGTGTTTAGTGCCGCCGCTCACCTTGTCAGCAATCGGCGTACGAGGTTACTTCCAGAAAATGTGGAGAAGATGATGTTCATTAAAATTAATTATAATCAATTCCTCCGTGGAGACATTGACCAGCAGCAATTGCCTCCACAAAGTACACAGGGAGCTGAGATGGTGGATTCCAGTGGGGACGAATTGATAATCTGTGAGGAGCGGGATGTACACGGTGATATATCGGAGGATGATGATGAGGTGGACATCTTGCCTCTGTAGAGCCAGTTTGTGCAAGGAGAGATTAATTGCTTCTTTTTCGGTGGGGGTCAAAACCAACCCGTCATTTCAGTCACAGTCGTGTGGCAGACCCTGTCACTGAAATGATGGGTTGGTTAAAGTGTGCATGTCCTGTTTATACAACATAAGGGTGGGTGGGAGGGCCCAAGGACAATTCCATCTTGCACCTCTTTTTTCTTTCATTTTTCTTTGCGTCATGTGCTGTTTGGGGAGTGTTTTTTGGAAGGGCCATCCTGCGTGACACTGCAGTGCCACTCCTAGATGGGCCAGGTGTTTGTGTCGGCCACTAGGGTCGCTTAGCTTACTCACACAGCTACCTCATTGCGCCTCTTTTTTTCTTTGCGTCATGTGCTGTTTGGGGAGTGTTTTTTGGAAGGGCCATCCTGCGTGACACTGCAGTGCCACTCCTAGATGGGCCAGGTGTTTGTGTCGGCCACTAGGGTCGCTTAGCTTACTCACACAGCTACCTCATTGCGCCTCTTTTTTTCTTTGCGTCATGTGCTGTTTGGGGAGTGTTTTTTGGAAGGGCCATCCTGCGTGACACTGCAGTGCCACTCCTAGATGGGCCAGGTGTTTGTGTCGGCCACTAGGGTCGCTTAGCTTACTCACACAGCTACCTCATTGCGCCTCTTTTTTTCTTTGCGTCATGTGCTGTTTGGGGAGTGTTTTTTGGAAGGGCCATCCTGCGTGACAGTGCAGTGCCACTCCTGCAGTAGTGATATATATATATATATATATATATATATTATATCATTATCATCCAGTCTATACTAGCAGACGCAGTACGGTAGTCCACAGCTGTAGCTACCTCTGTGTCGGCAGTGCTCGTCCATAATTGTATACCTACCTGTGATGTTTTTTTTTCTTCTATCTTCTTCATACTAGTAGTTTAGGAGTCTGCTGCTGACAGTGTCCAGCAGGTCCATCATTATATAATATATACCTGTCCTGCAGTAGTGATATATATATATTTTTTATATCATTATCATCCAGTCTATACTAGCAGACGCAGTACGGTAGTCCACGGCTGTAGCTACCTCTGTGTCGGCAGTGCTCGTCCATAATTGTATACCTACCTGTGGTGGGTTTTTTTTTCCTATCTTCTTCATACTAGTAGTTTAGGAGTCTGCTGCTGACAGTGTCCAGCAGGTCCGTCATTATATAATATATACCTGTCCTGCAGTAGTGATATATATATATTTTTAATATCATTATCATCCAGTCTATACTAGCAGACGCAGTACGGTAGTCCACGGCTGTAGCTACCTCTGTGTCGGCAGTGCTCGTCCATAATTGTATACCTACCTGTGGTGGTTTTTTTTTTCTATCTTCTTCATACTAGTAGTTTAGGAGTCTGCTGCTGACAGTGTCCAGCAGGTCCGTCATTATATAATATATACCTGTCCTGCAGTAGTGATATATATATATATTTTATATCATTATCATCCAGTCTATACTAGCAGACGCAGTACGGTAGTCCACGGCTGTAGCTACCTCTGTGTCGGCAGTGCTCGTCCATAATTGTATACCTACCTGTGGTGGGTTTTTTTTCTATCTTCTTCATACTAGTAGTTTAGGAGTCTGCTGCTGACAGTGTCCAGCAGGTCCGTCATTATATAATATATACCTGTCCTGCAGTAGTGATATATATATATTTTTTATATCATTATCATCCAGTCTATACTAGCAGACGCAGTACGGTAGTCCACGGCTGTAGCTACCTCTGTGTCGGCAGCGCTCGTCCATAATTGTATACCTACCTGTGGTGGGGTTTTTTTTTCTATCTTCTTCATACTAGTAGTTTAGGAGTCTGCTGCTGACAGTGTCCAGCAGGTCCGTCATTATATAATATATACCTGTCCTGCAGTAGTGATATATATATATATTTTTTATATCATTATCATCCAGTCTATACTAGCAGACGCAGTACGGTAGTCCACGGCTGTAGCTACCTCTGTGTCGGCAGTGCTCGTCCATAATTGTATACCTTCCTGTGGTGGGTTTTTTTTTTCTATCTTCTTCATACTAGTAGTTTAGGAGTCTGCTGCTGACAGTGTCCAGCTGGTCCGTCATTATATAATATATACCTGTCCTGCAGTAGTGATAGATATATATATATATATATATATATTATATCATTATCATCCAGTCTATACTAGCAGACGCAGTACGGTAGTCCACAGCTGTAGCTACCTCTGTGTCGGCAGTGCTCGTCCATAATTGTATACCTACCTGTGATGTTTTTTTTTTTCTATCTTCTTCATACTAGTAGTTTAGGAGTCTGCTGCTGACAGTGTCCAGCAGGTCCGTCATTATATAATATATACCTGTCCTGCAGTAGTGATATATATATATTTTTAATATCATTATCATCCAGTCTATACTAGCAGACGCAGTACGGTAGTCCACGGCTGTAGCTACCTCTGTGTCGGCAGTGCTTGTCCATAATTGTATACCTACCTGTGGTGGGGTTTTTTTTTCTATCTTCTTCATACTAGTAGTTTAGGAGTCTGCTGCTGACAGTGTCCAGCAGGTCCGTCATTATATAATATATACCTGTCCTGCAGTAGTGATATATATATATTTTTTATATCATTATCATCCAGTCTATACTAGCAGACGCAGTACGGTAGTCCACGGCTGTAGCTACCTCTGTGTCGGCAGTGCTCGTCCATAATTGTATACCTACCTGTGGTGGTTTTTTTTTTTCTATCTTCTTCATACTAGTAGTTTAGGAGTCTGCTGCTGACAGTGTCCAGCAGGTCCGTCATTATATAATATATACCTGTCCTGCAGTAGTGATATATATATATTTTTTATATCATTATCATCCAGTCTATACTAGCAGACGCAGTACGGTAGTCCACGGCTGTAGCTACCTCTGTGTCGGCAGTGCTCGTCCATAATTGTATACCTACCTGTGGTGGGTTTTTTTCTATCTTCTTCATACTAGTAGTTTAGGAGTCTGCTGCTGACAGTGTCCAGCAGGTCCGTCATTATATAATATATACCTGTCCTGCAGTAGTGATATATATATATTTTTTATATCATTATCATCCAGTCTATACTAGCAGACGCAGTACGGTAGTCCACGGCTGTAGCTACCTCTGTGTCGGCAGTGCTCGTCCATAATTGTATACCTACCTGTGGTGGGTTTTTTTTTTCGATCTTCTTCATACTAGTAGTTTAGGAGTCTGCTGCTGACAGTGTCCAGCAGGTCCGTCATTATATAATATATACCTGTCCTGCAGTAGTGATATATATATATTTTTTATATCATTATCATCCAGTCTATACTAGCAGACGCAGTACGGTAGTCCACGGCTGTAGCTACCTCTGTGTCGGCAGTGCTCGTCCATAATTGTATACCTACCTGTAGTGGGTTTTTTTTCTATCTTCTTTATACTAGTAGTTTAGGAGTCTGCTGCTGACAGTGTCCAGCAGGTCCGTCATTATATAATATATACCTGTCCTGCAGTAGTGATATATATATATTTTTTATATCATTATCATCCAGTCTATACTAGCAGACGCAGTACGGTAGTCCACGGCTGTAGCTACCTCTGTGTCGGCAGTGCTCGTCCATAATTGTATACCTACCTGTGGTGGGTTTTTTTTTTCTATCTTCTTCATACTAGTAGTTTAGGAGTCTGCTGCTGACAGTGTCCAGCAGGTCCGTCATTATATAATATATACCTGTCCTGCAGTAGTGATATATATATATTTTTTTATATCATTATCATCCAGTCTATACTAGCAGACGCAGTACGGTAGTCCACGGCTGTAGCTACCTCTGTGTCGGCAGTGCTCGTCCATAATTGTATACCTACCTGTGGTGGGTTTTTTTTTTCTATCTTCTTCATACTAGTAGTTTAGGAGTCTGCTGCTGACAGTGTCCAGCAGGTCCGTCATTATATAATATATACCTGTCCTGCAGTAGTGATATATATATTATATCATTATCATCCAGTCTATACTAGCAGACGCAGTACGGTAGTCCACAGCTGTAGCTACCTCTGTGTCGGCAGTGCTCGTCCATAATTGTATACCTACCTGTGATGGTTTTTTTTTTCTATCTTCTTCATACTAGTAGTTTAGGAGTCTGCTGCTGACAGTGTCCAGCAGGTCCGTCATTATATAATATATACCTGTCCTGCAGTAGTGATATATATATATTTTTTATAGCATTATCATCCAGTCTATACTAGCAGACGCAGTACGGTAGTCCACGGCTGTAGCTACCTCTGTGTCGGCAGTGCTCGTCCATAATTGTATACCTACCTGTGGTGGTTTTTTTTTTTCTATCTTCTTCATACTAGTAGTTTAGGAGTCTGCTGCTGACAGTGTCCAGCAGGTCCGTCATTATATAATATATACCTGTCCTGCAGTAGTGATATATATATATTTTTTATATCATTATCATCCAGTCTATACTAGCAGACGCAGTATGGTAGTCCACGGCTGTAGCTACCTCTGTGTCGGCAGTCACTCGTCATCCATAAGTATACTAGTATCCATCCATCTCCATTGTTTACCTGAGGTGCCTTTTAGTTGTGCCTATTAAAATATGGAGAACAAAAATGTTGAGGTTCCAAAAATAGGGAAAGATCAAGATCCACTTCCACCTCGTGCTGAAGCTGCTGCCACTAGTCATGGCCGAGACGATGAAATGCCATCAACGTCGTCTGCCAAGGCCGATGCCCAATGTCATAGTACAGAGCATGTAAAATCCAAAACACCAAATATCAGTAAAAAAAGGACTCAAAAATCTAAAATAAAATCGTCGGAGGAGAAGCGTAAACTTGCCAATATGCCATTTACCACACGGAGTGGCAAGGAACGGCTAAGGCCCTGGCCTATGTTCATGGCTAGTGGTTCAGCTTCACATGAGGATGGAAGCACTCAGCCTCTCGCTAGAAAAATGAAAAGACTTAAGCTGGCAAAAGCACAGCAAAGAACTGTGCGTTTTTCGAAATCACAAATCCACAAGGAGAGTCCAATTGTGTCGGTTGCGATGCCTGACCTTCCAACACTGGACGTGAAGAGCATGCACCTTCCACCATTTGCACGCCCCCTGCAAGTGATGGAAGGAGCACCCGCAGTCCAGTTCCTGATAGTCAGATTGAAGATGTCAGTGTTGAAGTACACCAGGATGAGGAGGATATGGGTGTTGCTGGCGCTGGGGAGGAAATTAACCAGGAGGATTCTGATGGTGAGGTGGTTTGTTTAAGTCAGGCACCCGGGAAGACACCTGTTGTCCGTGGGAGGAATATGGCCATTGACATGCCTGGTGAAAATACCAAAAAAATCAGCTCTTCGGTGTGGAAGTATTTCAACAGAAATGCGGACAACATTTGTCAAGCCGTGTGTTGCCTTTGTCAAGCTGTAATAAGTAGGGGTAAGGACGTTAACCACCTCGGAACATCCTCCCTAATACGTCACCTGCAGCGCATTCATCATAAATCAGTGACAAGTTCAAAAACTTTGGGCGACAGCGGAAGCAGTCCACTGACCAGTAAATCCCTTTCTCTTGTAACCAAGCTCACGCAAACCACCCCACCAACTCCCTCAGTGTCAATTTCCTCCTTCCCCAGGAATGCCAATAGTCCTGCAGGCCATGTCACTGGCAATTCTGACGAGTCCTCTACTGCCTGGGATTCCTCCGATGCATCCTTGCGTGTAACGCCTACTGCTGCTGGCGCTGCTGTTGTTGCTGCTGGGAGTCGATGGTCATCCCAGAGGGGAAGTCGTAAGACCACTTTTACTACTTCCACCAAGCAATTGACTGTCCAACAGTCCTTTGCGATGAAGATGAAATATCACAGCAGTCATTCTGCTGCAAAGCGGATAACTGAGGCCTTGGCATCCTGGGCGGTGAGAAACGTGGTTCCGGTATCCATCATTACTGCAGAGCCAACTATAGACTTGTTTGAGGTACTGTGTCCCCGGTACCAAATACCATCTAGGTTCCATTTCTCTAGGCAGGCGATACCGAAAATGTACACAGACCTCAGAAAAAGACTCACCAGTGTCCTAAAAAATGCAGTTGTACCCAATGTCCACTTAACCACGGACATGTGGACAAGTGGAGCAGGGCAGACTCAGGACTATATGACTGTGACAGCCCACTGGGTAGATGTATGGACTCCCGCCGCAAGAACAGCAGCGGCGGCACCAGTAGCAGCATCTCGCAAACGCCAACTCTTTCCTAGGCAGGCTACGCTTTGTATCACCGCTTTCCAGAATATGCACACAGCTAAAAACCTCTTACGGCAACTGAGGAAGATCATCGCAGAATGGCTTACCCCAATTGGACTCTCCTGTGGATTTGTGGCATCGGACAACGCCAGCAATATTGTGTGTGCATTAAATATGGGCAAATTCCAGCACGTCCCATGTTTTGCACATACCTTGAATTTGGTGGTGCAGAATTATTTAAAAAACGAGAGGGGCGTGCAAGAGATGCTGTCGGTGGCCAGAAGAATTGCGGGACACTTTCGGCGTACAGGCACCACGTACAGAAGACTGGAGCAACACCAAAAACGCCTGAACCTGCCCTGCCATCATCTGAAGCAAGAAGTGGTAATGAGGTGGAATTCAACCCTCTATATGCTTCAGAGGTTGGAGGAGCAGCAAAAGGCCATTCAAGCCTATACAACTGAGCACGATATAGGAGGTGGAATGCACCTGTCTCAAGCGCAGTGGAGAATGATTTCAACGTTGTGCAAGGTTCTGCAACCTTTTGAACTTGCCACACGTGAAGTCAGTTCAGACACTGCCAGCCTGAGTCAGGTCATTCCCCTCATCAGGCTTTTGCAGAAGAAGCTGGAGACATTGAAGGAGGAGCTAACACAGAGCGATTCCGCTAGGCATGTGGGACTTGTGGATGGAGCCCTTAATTCGCTTAACAAGGATTCACGGGTGGTCAATCTGTTGAAATCAGAGCACTACATTTTGGCCACCGTGCTCGATCCTAGATTTAAAACCTACCTTGGATCTCTCTTTCCGGCAGACACAAGTCTGCAGGGGTTCAAAGAACTGCTGGTGAGAAAATTGTCAAGTCAAGCGGAACGCGACCTGTCAACATCTCCTCCTTCACATTCTCCCGCAACTGGGGGTGCGAGGAAAAGGCTCAGAATTCCGAGCCCACCCGCTGGCGGTGATGCAGGGCAGTCTGGAGCGACTGCTGATGCTGACATCTGGTCCGGACTGAAGGACCTGCCAACGATTACGGACATGTCGTCTACTGTCACTGCATATGATTCTCTCCCCATTGAAAGAATGGTGGAGGATTATATGAGTGACCGCATCCAAGTAGGCACGTCAGACAGTCCGTACGTATACTGGCAGGAAAAAGAGGCAATTTGGAGGCCCTTGCACAAACTGGCTTTATTCTACCTAAGTTGCCCTCCCACAAGTGTGTACTCCGAAAGAGTGTTTAGTGCCGCCGCTCACCTTGTCAGCAATCGGCGTACGAGGTTACTTCCAGAAAATGTGGAGAAGATGATGTTCATTAAAATGAATTATAATCAATTCCTCCATGGAGACATTCACCAGCAGCAATTGCCTCCACAAAGTACACAGAGAGCTGTGATGGTGGATTCCAGTGGGGACGAATTGATAATCTGTGAGGAGGGGGATGTACACGGTGATGAATCGGAGGATGATGATGAGGTGGACATCTTGCCTCTGTAGAGCCAGTTTGTGCAAGGAGAGATTAATTGCTTCTTTTTTGGTGGGGGTCCAAACCAACCCGTCATTTCAGTCACAGTCGTGTGGCAGACCCTGTCACTGAAATGATGGGTTGGTTAAAGTGTGCATGTCCTGTTTATACAACATAAGGGTGGGTGGGAGGGCCCAAGGACAATTCCATCTTGCACCTCTTTTTTCTTTCATTTTTCTTTGCGTCATGTGCTGTTTGGGGAGTGTTTTTTGGAAGGGCCAGCCTGCGTGACACTGCAGTGCCACTCCTAGATGGGCCAGGTGTTTGTGTCGGCCACTAGGGTCGCTTAGCTTACTCACACAGCTACCTCATTGCGCCTCTTTTTTTCTTTGCGTCATGTGCTGTTTGGGGAGTATTTTTTGGAAGGGCCATCCTGCCTGACACTGCAGTGCCACTCCTAGATGGGCCAGGTGTTTGTGTCGGCCACTAGGGTCGCTGAGCTTAGTCACACAGCTACCTCATTGCGCCTCTTTTTTTCTTTGCGTCATGTGCTGTTTGGGGAGTGTTTTTTTGAAGGGCCATCCTGCGTGACACTGCAGTGCCACTCCTAGATGGGCCAGGTGTTTGTGTCGGCCACTAGGGTCGCTTAGCTTACTCACACAGCTACCTCATTGCGCCTCTTTTTTTCTTTGCGTCATGTGCTGTTTGGGGAGTGTTTTTTTGAAGGGCCATCCTGCGTGACACTGCAGTGCCACTCCTAGATGGGCCAGGTGTTTGTGTCGGCCACTAGGGTCGCTGAGCTTACTCACACAGCTACCTCATTGCGCCTCTTTTTTTCTTTGCGTCATGTGCTGTTTGGGGAGTGTTTTTTGGAAGGGCCATCCTGCCTGACACTGCAGTGCCACTCCTAGATGGGCCAGGTGTTTGTGTCGGCCACTAGGGTCGCTGAGCTTAGTCACACAGCTACCTCATTGCGCCTCTTTTTTTTCTTCTTTGCGTCATGTGCTGTTTGGGGAGTATTTTTTGGAAGGGCCATCCTGCGTGACACTGCAGTGCCACTCCTAGATGGGCCAGGTGTTTGTGTCGGCCACTTGGGTCACTGAGCTTAGTCATCCAGCAACCTCGGTGCAAATTTTAGGACTAAAAATAATATTGTGAGGTGTGAGGTGTTCAGAATAGACTGAAAATGAGTGGAAATTATGGTTATTGAGGTTAATAATACTTTGGGATCAAAATGACCCCCAAATTCTATGATTTAAGCTGTTTTTTAGGGTTTTTTGAAAAAAACACCCGAATCCAAAACACACCCAAATCCGACAAAAAAAATTCGGTGAGGTTTTGCCAAAACGCGTTCGAACCCAAAACACGGCCGCGGAACCGAACCCAAAACCAAAACACAAAACCCGAAAAATTTCCGGTGCACATCTCTAATATCAGTAGTAGTACAGAGCGGTGTAACTGTGACACATGTGTGTCCTGGTAAGCAGTATAGAAGCTATAGAAAAGTATATATATTACTGCATATATCAGTACAGAGCGCTGTAACTGTGACACATGTGTGTCCTGACAAGCAGTATAGAAGCTATAGAAAATGATTTAAAATTATTGTATATATCAGTACAGAGCGGTGTAACTGTGACACATGTGTGTCCTGACAAGCAGCATAGATGCTATAGAAAAGTATATATATTACTGTATATCAGTAGTAGTACAGAACGGTGTAACTGTGACACATGTGTGTCCTGACAAGCAGTATAGAAGCTATAGAAAAGTATATTTATTACTGTATATATAATATCAGTACAGAGCGGCGTAAATATCAGTACAGAGCGGTGTAACTGTGACACATGTGTGTCCTGAAAAGCAGTATAGAAGCTATAGAATATTATTTCAAATTATTGTATATATCAGTACAGAGCGGTGTAACTGTGACACATGTGTGTCCTGACAAGCAGTATAGAAGCTATAGAAAAGTATATATATTACTGTATATATCAGTACAGAGCGGTGTAACTGTGACACATGTGTCCTGACAAGCAGTATAGAAGCTATAGAAAATTATTTAAAATGATTGTATATATCAGTACAGAGAGGTGTAACTGTGACACATGTGTCCTGACAAGCAGTATAGAAGCTATAGAAAATTATTTAAAATGATTGTATATATCAGTACAGAGCGGTGTAACTGTGACACATGTGTGTCCTGACAAGCAGTATAGAAGCTATAGAAAAGTATATATATATATTACTGTATATCAGTAGTAGTACAGAGCGGTGTAACTGTGACACATGTGTGTCCTGGCAAGCATTATAGAAGCTATAGAAAAGTATATATATTACTGTATATATCAGTACAGAGCGGTGTAACTGTGACACATGTGTGTCCTGACAAGCAGTATAGAAGCTATAGAAAATGATTTAAAATTATTGCATATATCAGTACAGAGTGGTGTAACTGTGACACATGTGTGTCCTGACAAGCAGTATAGAAGCTATAGAAAATGATTTAAAATTATTGTATATATCAGTACAGAGCGGTGTAACTGTGACACATGTGTGTCCTGACAAGCAGTATAGATGCTATAGAAAAGTATATATATTACTGTATATATCAGTACAGAGCAGTGTAACTGTGACCATGTTTCCTGACAAGCAGTAAAGAAGCTATAGAAAATGATTTAAAATTTTTGTATATATCAGTACAGAGCGGTGTAACTGTGACACATGTGTGTCCTGACAAGCAGTATAGAAGCTATAGAAAAGTATATATATATTACTGTATATATCAGTACAGAGCGGTGTAACTGTGACACATGTGTGTCCTGACAAGCAGTATAGAAGCTATAGAAAATGATTTAAAATGATTGTATATATCAGTACAGAGCGGTGTAACTGTGACACATGTGTGTCCTGACAAGCAGTATAGAAGCTATAGAAAATGATGTAAAATTATTGTATATATCAGTGCAGAGCGTGTAACTGTGACAAATGTGTGTCCTGACAAGCAGTATAGAAGCTATATAAAAGTATATATATTACTGTATATCAGTAGTAGTACAGAGCGGTGTAACTGTGACACATGTGTGTCCTGACAAGCAGTATAGAAGCTATAGAAAATGATTTCAAATGATTGTATATATCAGTACAGAGCGGTGTAACTGTGACACATGTGTGTCCTGACAAGCAGTATAGAAGCTATAGAAAAGTATATATATTACTGTATATATCAGTACAGAGCGCTGTAACTGTGACACATGTGTGTCCTGACAAGCAGTATAGAAGCTATAGAAAATGATTTAAAATTATTGCATATATCAGTACAGAGTGGTGTAACTGTGACACATGTGTGTCCTGACAAGCAGTATAGAAGCTATAGAAAATGATTTAAAATTATTGTATATATCAGTACAGAGCGGTGTAACTGTGACACATGTGTGTCCTGACAAGCAGTATAGATGCTATAGAAAAGTATAT
This sequence comes from Pseudophryne corroboree, assembly GCF_028390025.1. NCBI lineage: Eukaryota > Metazoa > Chordata > Amphibia > Anura > Myobatrachidae > Pseudophryne > Pseudophryne corroboree. The sequence continues at coordinate 310,713,509 of NC_086447.1, read as the reverse complement.
ATATTACTATATATCAGTAGTAGTACAGAACGGTGTAACTGTGACACATGTGTGTCCCGACAAGCAGTATAGAAACTATAGAAAAGTATATTACTGTATATATCAGTACAGAGCAGTGTAACTGTGACATTGTTTCCTGACTAGCAGTATAGAAGCTATAGAAAATGATTTAAAATTATTGTATATATCAGTACAGAGCGGTGTAACTGTGACACATGTGTGTCCTGACAATCAGTATAGAAGCTATAGAAAATGATTTAAAATGATTGTATATATCAGTACAGAGCGGTGTAACTGTGACACATGTGTGTCCTGACAAGCAGTATAGAAGCTATTGAGAAGTATATATATTACTGTATATCAGTAGTAGTACAGAGCGGTGTAACTGTGACACATGTGTGTCCTGGCAAGCAGTATAGAAGCTATAGAAAAGTATATATATTACTGTATATATCAGTACAGAGTGGTGTAACTGTGACACATGTGTGTCCTGACAAGCAGTAAAGAAGCTATAGAAAATGATTTAAAATTATTGTATATATCAGTACAGAGCGGTGTAACTGTGACACATGTGTATCCTAACAAGCAGTATAGAAGCTATAGAAAAGTATATATATTACTGTATATCAGTAGTAGTACAGAGCGGTGTAACTGTGACACGTGTGTCCTGAAAAGCAGTATAGAATAGAAGCTATAGAAAAGAATATATATTACTGTATATATCAGTACAGAGCGATGTAACTGTGACTCATGTGTGTCCTGACAAGCAGTATAGAAGCTATAGAAAAGAATATATATTACAGTATAGATCAGTACAGAGCAGTGTAACTGTGACCATGTGTCCTGACAAGCAGTATAGAGGCTATAGAAAAGTATATATATTATTGTATATCAGTACAGAGCGGTGTAACTGTGACCATGTGTCCTGACAAGCAGTAAAGAAGCTATAGAAAATGATTTAAAATTATTGTATATATCAGTACAGAGCGGTGTAACTGTGACACATGTGTGTCCTGACAAGCAGTATAGAAGCTATAGAAAAGTATATATATTACTGTATATATCAGTACAGAGCGGTGTAACTGTGACACATGTGTGTCCTGACAAGCAGTATAGAAGCTATAGAAAATGATTTAAAATGATTGTATATATCAGTACAGAGCGGTGTAACTGTGACACATGTGTGTCCTGACAAGCAGTATAGAAGCTATAGAAAATGATGTAAAATTATTGTATATATCAGTGCAGAGCGTGTAACTGTGACAAATGTGTGTCCTGACAAGCAGTATAGAAGCTATATAAAAGTATATATATTACTGTATATCAGTAGTAGTACAGAGCGGTGTAACTGTGACACATGTGTGTCCTGACAAGCAGTATAGAAGCTATAGAAAATGATTTCAAATGATTGTATATATCAGTACAGAGCGGTGTAACTGTGACACATGTGTGTCCTGACAAGCAGTATAGAAGCTATAGAAAAGTATATATATTACTGTATATATCAGTACAGAGCGCTGTAACTGTGACACATGTGTGTCCTGACAAGCAGTATAGAAGCTATAGAAAATGATTTAAAATTATTGCATATATCAGTACAGAGTGGTGTAACTGTGACACATGTGTGTCCTGACAAGCAGTATAGAAGCTATAGAAAATGATTTAAAATTATTGCATATATCAGTACAGAGCGGTGTAACTGTGACACATGTGTGTCCTGACAAGCAGTATAGATGCTATAGAAAAGTATATATATTACTATATATCAGTAGTAGTACAGAACGGTGTAACTGTGACACATGTGTGTCCCGACAAGCAGTATAGAAACTATAGAAAAGTCTATTACTGTATATATCAGTACAGAGCAGTGTAACTGTGACATTGTTTCCTGACAAGCAGTATAGAAGCTATAGAAAATGATTTAAAATTATTGTATATATCAGTACAGAGCGGTGTAACTGTGACACATGTGTGTCCTGACAAGCAGTATAGAAGCTATAGAAAAGTATATATATATTACTGTATATATCAGTACAGAGCGGTGTAACTGTGACACATGTGTGTCCTGACAATCAGTATAGAAGCTATAGAAAATGATTTAAAATGATTGTATATATCAGTACAGAGCGGTGTAACTGTGACACATGTGTGTCCTGACAAGCAGTATAGAAGCTATTGAGAAGTATATATAACTCTGTATATCAGTAGTAGTACAGAGCGGTGTAACTGTGACACATGTGTGTCCTGGCAAGCAATATAGAAGCTATAGAAAAGTATATATATTACTGTATATATCAGTACAGAGTGGTGTAACTGTGACACATGTGTGTCCTGACAAGCAGTAAAGAAGCTATAGAAAATGATTTAAAATTATTGTATATATCAGTACAGAGCGGTGTAACTGTGACACATGTGTATCCTAACAAGCAGTATAGAAGCTATAGAAAAGTATATATATTACTGTATATCAGTAGTAGTACAGAGCGGTGTAACTGTGACACGTGTGTCCTGAAAAGCAGTATAGAATAGAAGCTATAGAAAAGAATATATATTACTGTATATATCAGTACAGAGCGATGTAACTGTGACACATGTGTGTCCTGACAAGCAGTATAGAAGCTATAGAAATTGATTTAAAATTATTGTATATATCAGTACAGAGCGGTGTAACTGTGACACATGTGTGTCCTGACAAGCATTATAGAAGCTATAGAAAATGATTTAAAATTATTGTATATATCATTTCAGAGCTGTGTAACTGTGACACATGTGTGTCCTGACAAACAGTATAGATACTATAGAAAAGTATATATATTACTATATATCAGTAGTAGTACAGAGCGGTGTAACTGTGACACATGTGTGTCCTGACAAGCAGTATAGAAGCTATAGAAAAGAATATATATTACAGTATAGATCAGTACAGAGCAGTGTAACTGTGACCATGTGTCCTGACAAGCAGTATAGAGGCTATAGAAAAGTATATATATTATTGTATATCAGTACAGAGCGGTGTAACTGTGACCATGTGTCCTGACAAGCAGTAAAGAAGCTATAGAAAATGATTTAAAATTATTGTATATATCAGTACAGAGCGGTGTAACTGTGACACATGTGTGTCCTGACAAGCAGTATAGAAGCTATAGAAAAGTATATATATTACTGTATATCAGTAGTAGTTCAGAGCGGTGTAACTGTGACACGTGTGTCCTGAAAAGCAGTATAGAATAGAAGCTATAGAAAAGAATATATATTACAGTATAGATCAGTACAGAGCAGTGTAACTGTGACCATGTGTCCTGACAAGCAGTATAGAGGCTATAGAAAAGTATATATATTATTGTATATCAGTACAGAGCGGTGTAACTGTGACCATGTGTCCTGACAAGCAGTAAAGAAGCTATAGAAAATGATTTAAAATTATTGTATATATCAGTACAGAGCGGTGTAACTGTGACACATGTGTGTCCTGACAAGCAGTATAGAAGCTATAGAAAAGTATATATATTACTGTATATCAGTAGTAGTACAGAGCGGTGTAACTGTGACACGTGTGTCCTGAAAAGCAGTATAGAATAGAAGCTATAGAAAAGAATATATATTACTGTATATATCAGTACAGAGCGGTGTAACTGTGACACATGTGTGTCCTGACAAGCAGTATAGAAGCTATAGAAAATGATTTAAAATGATTGTATATATCAGTACAGAGCGGTGTAACTGTGACACATGTGTGTCCTGACAAGCAGTATAGAAGCTATAGAAAATGATGTAAAATTATTGTATATATCAGTGCAGAGCGTGTAACTGTGACAAATGTGTGTCCTGACAAGCAGTATAGAAGCTATATAAAAGTATATATATTACTGTATATCAGTAGTAGTACAGAGCGGTGTAACTGTGACACATGTGTGTCCTGACAAGCAGTATAGAAGCTATAGAAAATGATTTCAAATGATTGTATATATCAGTACAGAGCGGTGTAACTGTGACACATGTGTGTCCTGACAAGCAGTATAGAAGCTATAGAAAAGTATATATATTACTGTATATATCAGTACAGAGCGCTGTAACTGTGACACATGTGTGTCCTGACAAGCAGTATAGAAGCTATAGAAAATGATTTAAAATTATTGCATATATCAGTACAGAGTGGTGTAACTGTGACACATGTGTGTCCTGACAAGCAGTATAGAAGCTATAGAAAATGATTTAAAATTATTGTATATATCAGTACAGAGCGGTGTAACTGTGACACATGTGTGTCCTGACAAGCAGTATAGATGCTATAGAAAAGTATATATATTACTATATATCAGTAGTAGTACAGAACGGTGTAACTGTGACACATGTGTGTCCCGACAAGCAGTATAGAAACTATAGAAAAGTATATTACTGTATATATCAGTACAGAGCAGAGTAACTGTGACATTGTTTCCTGACTAGCAGTATAGAAGCTATAGAAAATGATTTAAAATTATTGTATATATCAGTACAGAGCGGTGTAACTGTGACACATGTGTGTCCTGACAAGCAGTATAGAAGCTATAGAAAAGTATATATATTACTGTATATATCAGTACAGAGCGGTGTAACTGTGACACATGTGTGTCCTGACAATCAGTATAGAAGCTATAGAAAATGATTTAAAATGATTGTATATATCAGTACAGAGCGGTGTAACTGTGACACATGTGTATCCTGACAAGCAGTATAGAAGCTATTGAGAAGTATATATATTACTGTATATCAGTAGTAGTACAGAGCGGTGTAACTGTGACACATGTGTGTCCTGGCAAGCAGTATAGAAGCTATAGAAAAGTATATATATTACTGTATATATCAGTACAGAGTGGTGTAACTGTGACACATGTGTGTCCTGACAAGCAGTAAAGAAGCTATAGAAAATGATTTAAAATTATTGTATATATCAGTACAGAGCGGTGTAACTGTGACACATGTGTATCCTAACAAGCAGTATAGAAGCTATAGAAAAGTATATATATTACTGTATATCAGTAGTAGTACAGAGCGGTGTAACTGTGACACGTGTGCCCTGAAAAGCAGTATAGAATAGAAGCTATAGAAAAGAATATATATTACTGTATATATCAGTACAGAGCGATGTAACTGTGACACATGTGTGTCCTGACAAGCAGTATAGAAGCTATAGAAATTGATTTAAAATTATTGTATATATCAGTACAGAGCGGTATAACTGTGACACATGTGTGTCCTGACAAGCATTATAGAAGCTATAGAAAATGATTTAAAATTATTGTATATATCATTTCAGAGCTGTGTAACTGTGACACATGTGTGTCCTGACAAGCAGTATAGAAACTATAGAAAAGTATATATATTACTATATATCAGTAGTAGTACAGAGCGGTGTAACTGTGACACATGTGTGTCCTGACAAGCAGTATAGAAGCTATAGAAAAGAATATATATTACAGTATAGATCAGTACAGAGCAGTGTAACTGTGACCATGTGTCCTGACAAGCAGTATAGAGGCTATAGAAAAGTATATATATTATTGTATATCAGTACAGAGCGGTGTAACTGTGACCATGTGTCCTGACAAGCAGTAAAGAAGCTATAGAAAATGATTTAAAATTATTGTATATATCAGTACAGAGCGGTGTAACTGTGACACATGTGTGTCCTGACAAGCAGTATAGAAGCTATAGAAAAGTATATATATTACTGTATATATCAGTACAGAGCGGTGTAACTGTGACACATGTGTGTCCTGACAAGCAGTATAGAAGCTATAGAAAATGATTTAAAATTATTGTATATATCAGTACAGAGCGGTGTAACTGTGACACATGTGTATCCTGACAAGCAGTATAGAAGCTATATAAAAGTATATATATTACTGTATATCAGTAGTAGTACAGAGCGGTGTAACTGTGACACATGTGTGTCCTGACAAGCAGTATAGAAGCTATAGAAAATGATTTCAAATGATTGTATATATCAGTACAGAGCGGTGTAACTGTGACACATGTGTGTCCTGACAAGCAGTATAGAAGCTATAGAAAAGTATATATATTACTGTATATATCAGTACAGAGCGCTGTAACTGTGACACATGTGTGTCCTGACAAGCAGTATAGAAGCTATAGAAAATGATTTAAAATTATTGCATATATCAGTACAGAGTGGTGTAACTGTGACACATGTGTGTCCTGACAAGCAGTATAGAAGCTATAGAAAATGATTTAAAATTATTGTATATATCAGTACAGAGCGGTGTAACTGTGACACATGTGTGTCCTGACAAGCAGTATAGATGCTATAGAAAAGTATATATATTACTATATATCAGTAGTAGTACAGAACGGTGTAACTGTGACACATGTGTGTCCCGACAAGCAGTATAGAAACTATAGAAAAGTATATTACTGTATATATCAGTACAGAGCAGTGTAACTGTGACATTGTTTCCTGACTAGCAGTATAGAAGCTATAGAAAATGATTTAAAATTATTGTATATATCAGTACAGAGCGGTGTAACTGTGACACATGTGTGTCCTGACAAGCAGTATAGAAGCTATAGAAAAGTATATATATTACTGTATATATCAGTATAGAGCGGTGTAACTGTGACACATGTGTGTCCTGACAATCAGTATAGAAGCTATAGAAAATGATTTAAAATGATTGTATATATCAGTACAGAGCGGTGTAACTGTGACACATGTGTCCTGACAAGCAGTATAGAAGCTATTGAGAAGTATATATATTACTGTATATCAGTAGTAGTACAGAGCGGTGTAACTGTGACACATGTGTGTCCTGGCAAGCAGTATAGAAGCTATAGAAAAGTATATATATTACTGTATATATCAGTACAGAGTGGTGTAACTGTGACACATGTGTGTCCTGACAAGCAGTATAGAAGCTATAGAAAATGATTTAAAATTATTGTATATATCAGTACAGAGCGGTGTAACTGTGACACATGTGTATCCTAACAAGCAGTATAGAAGCTATAGAAAAGTATATATATTACTGTATATCAGTAGTAGTACAGAGCGGTGTAACTGTGACACGTGTGTCCTGAAAAGCAGTATAGAAGCTATAGAAAATAAGAATTTACTTACCGATAATTCTATTTCTCGGAGTCCGTAGTGGATGCTGGGGTTCCTGAAAGGACCATGGGGAATAGCGGCTCCGCAGGAGACAGGGCACAAAAAAGTAAAGCTTTTACCAGATCAGGTGGTGTGCACTGGCTCCTCCCCCTATGACCCTCCTCCAGACTCCAGTTAGGTACTGTGCCCGGACGAGCGTACACAATAAGGGAGGCAATTTGAATCCCGGGTAAGACTCATACCAGCCACACCAATCACACCGTACAACTTGTGATCTAAACCCAGTTAACAGTATGATAACAGAAAGAGCCTCTTAAAGATGGCTCCTTAACAATATAACCCGAATTTGTTAACAATAACTATGTACAGTATTGCAGATAATCCGCACTTGGGATGGGCGCCCAGCATCCACTACGGACTCCGAGAAATAGAATTATCGGTAAGTAAATTCTTATTTTCTCTATCGTCCTAAGTGGATGCTGGGGTTCCTGAAAGGACCATGGGGATTATACCAAAGCTCCCAAACGGGCGGGAGAGTGCGGATGACTCTGCAGCACCGAATGAGAGAATTCCAAGTCCTCTTTTGCCAGGGTATCAAATTTGTAGAATTTTACAAACGTGTTTTCCCCCGACCACGTAGCTGCTCGGCAGAATTGTAATGCCGAGACCCCTCGGGCAGCCGCCCAAGATGAGCCCACCTTCCTTGTGGAATGGGCCTTAACAGATTTAGGCTGTGGCAGGCCTGCCACAGAATGAGCAAGTTGAATTGTGTTACAAATCCAACGAGCAATCGTCTGCTTAGAAGCAGGGGCACCCAACTTGTTGGGTGCATATAGTATCAACAGCGAGTCAGATTTTCTGACTTCAGCCGTCCTTGAAATGTATATTTTTAAGGCTCTGACAACGTCCAACAACTTGGAGTCCTCCAAGTCGCCAGTGGCCGCAGGCACCACAATAGGTTGGTTCAGGTGAAACGCTGATACCACCTTAGGGAGAAAATGCGGACGAGTCCTCAGTTCTGCCCTATCCGAATGGAAGATTAGATAAGGGCTTTTATAAGATAAAGCCGCCAATTCAGATACTCTCCTGGCGGAAGCCAGGGCCAGTAACATAGTCACTTTCCATGTGAGATATTTAAAATCCACCTTTTTCAATGGTTCAAACCAATGGGATTTGAGGAAATCTAAAACTACATTTAGATCCCACGGTGCCACCAGAGGCACCACAGGAGGCTGTATATGCAGTACTCCTTTAACAAAAGTCTGTACCTCAGGAACTGAGGCCAATTCTTTTTGGAAGAATATTGACAGGGCCGAAATTTGAACCTTAATAGATCTCAATTTGAGACCCATAGACAATCCTGATTGTAGGAAATGTAGGAAACGACCCAGTTGAAATTCCTCCGTCGGAACACTCCGATCCTCGCACCACGCGACATATTTTCGCCAAATGCGGTGATAATGTTTCGCGGTGACTTCCTTCCTTGCCTTAATCAAGGTAGGAATGACTTCTTCTGGAATGCCTTTCCCTTTTAGGATCTGGCGTTCAACCGCCATGCCGTCAAACGCAGCCGCGGTAAGTCTTGAAAGAGACAGGGACCCTGTTGTAGCAGGTCCCTTCTCAGGAGTAGAGGGCACGGGTCGTCCGTGACCAACTCTTGAAGTTCCGGGTACCAAGTCCTTCTTGGCCAATCCGGAGCCACTAGTATTGTTCTTACTCCTCCTCACCGTATAATCTTCAATACCTTTGGTATGAGAGGCAGAGGAGGAAACACATATACTGATTTGTACACCCAAGGTGTTACCAGTGCGTCCACAGCTATTGCCTGTGGATCTCTTGACCTGGCGCAATACTTGTCCAGTTTCTTGTTGAGGCGAGACGCCATCATGTCTACCATTGGTCTTTCCCAACAGTTTACTAGCATGTGGAAGACTTCTGGATGAAGACCCCCCTCTCCCGGGTGAATATCGTGTCTGCTGAGGAAGTCTGCTTCCCAGTTGTCCACGCCCGGGAAGAACACTGCTGACAGTGCTATTACGTGATTCTCCGCCCAGCGAAGAATCTTGGTAGCTTCTGCCATTGCACTCCTGCTTCTTGTGCCGCCCTGTCTGTTTACATGGGCGACCGCCGTGATGTTGTCCGACTGAATCAACACCGGTTTTCCTTGCAGGAGTGGTTCCGCCTGGCTTAGAGCATTTTAGATTGCTCTTAGTACCAGAATGTTTATGTGAAGAGACTTTTCCAGGTTCGTCCATACCCCCTGGAAGTTTCTTCCTTGTGTGACTGCTCCCCAACCTCTCAGGCTGGCGTCCGTGGTCACCAGGATCAAATCCTGTATGCCGAATCTGCGGCCCTCCAATAGATGAGCCTTTTGCAACCACCACAGAAGATATACCCTTGTCCTTGGCGACAGGGTTATTCGCAGGTGCATCTGAGGATGCGACCCTGACCATTTGTCCAACAGATCCCTTTGGAAAATTCTTGCATGGAATCTGCCGAATGGAATTGCTTCGTAAAAAGCCACCATTTTTCCCAGGACTCTTGTGCATTGATGTACAGACACCTTTCCTGGTTTTAGGAGGTTCCTGACAGGTCGGATAACTCCTTGGCTTTTTCCTCGGGAAGAAAAACCTTTTTCTGAACCGTGTCCAGAATCATCCCTAGGAACAGCAGACGTATCGTCGGAAAACAGCTGCGATTCTTGGAATATTTAGAATCCAGTCGTGCCGTCGAAGAACTACTTTAGATAGTGCTCTTCCGACCTCCAACTGTTCTCTGGAACTTGCCCTTTTTAGGTCGTGCAAGTAAGGGATAATTTAGATGCCTTTTTTCTTTGAAGAAACATCTTTTCGGCCATTACCTTGGTAAAAAGGCCCGGGGTGCCGTGGATAATTCAAACGGCATCGTCTGAAACTGATATTGACAGTTCTGTACCACGAACCAGAGGTACCCTTGATGAGAAGGACAAAATTTGGACATGGAGGTAATCCTTGATGTCCAGGGACACCATATAGTCCCCTTTTTTCCGGTTCGCTATCACTGCTCTGAGTGATTTTATCTCGATTTGAACCTTTTATGTAAGTGTTCAAAACATTTTAGATTTAGACTATGTGTCACCAAGCCGTCTGGCTTCAGTACCACAATATAGTGTGGAAAAATAATACCCTTTTCCTTGTCGTAGGAGGGGTACTTTGATTATCACCTGCTGGATATACAGCTTGTGAATTGTTTCCAATGCTGCCTCCCTGTCGGAGGGAGCCGTTGGTAAAGCAGACTTCAGGAACCTGCGAGGAGAAGATGTCTCGACTCTCCAATCTTTACCCCTGGGATAATACTCGTACGATCTAGGGGTCAACTTGCGAGTGATCCCACTGCGCCCTGAGACTCTTGAGACTACCCCCCCACCTTGAGTCCGCTTGCACGGCCCCAGCGTCATGCTGAGGACTTGGCAGACGCGGTGGAGGGCTTCTTTTCCTGGGAAAGGGCTGCCTGCTGCAGTCTACTTCCCTTACCTCTATGTCTGGGCAGATATGACTGGCCTTTTGCCTGCATGCCCTCATGGGAAAGGAAAGATTGAGGCTGAAAAGACGGTGTCTTTTTTAGCTGAGATGTAACTTGGGGTAAAAAAGGTTGGATTTCCCAGCTGTTGCTGTGGTCCCCAGGTCCGATGGACCGACCCCCAAATAACTCCTTCCCTTTATACAGCAATACTTCCATCTGCCGTATGGGATCTGTATCACCTGACCACTGTCGTGTCCCTGACATCTTCTGGGAGATATGGACAACGCACTTATCTTGATGCCAGAGAGCAAATATCCCTCTGTACATCTCACATACATATATATAGAATGCATCCTATTAAATGCTGTACATGAATAAAATATTTTCAGTCAGGGAATCCGACCAAGCCAACCCAGCACTGCATCTCCAGGCTGATGGCGATCGCTGGTCGCAGTATAACCACCGTATGTGTGTATATACTTTTTAGGATATTTTTCCAGCTTCCTATCAGCTGGCTCCTTGAGGGCGGCCGTATCTGGAGACGGTAACGCCACTTGATAAGCGTGTGAGCGCCTTATCACCCTAAGGGGTGTTTCCCAACGTACCCTAATTTCTGGCGGGAAAGGGTATAACGCCAATATTTGCTATCGGGGTAACCCTACGCATCATCACACACTTCATTTTATTTTATCTGATTCAGGAAAAACTACAGGTAGTTTTTTCACTCCCACATAATACCCTTTCTTGTGGTACTTGTAGTATCAGAAACACGTAACACCTCCTTCATTGCCCTTAACGTGTGGCCCTAATGAGAAATACGTTTGTTTATTCACCGTCGACACTGTATTCAGTGTCCGTGTCTGTTCTCTAAATAAGCCATCCATTCCGGTGTCGACTCCCTAGAGAGTGACATCACCATTACAGGCAATTTCTCCGCCTCCTCACCAACATCGTCCTCATACATGTCGACACACACGTACCGACACACAGCACACACACCGGGAATGCTCTGACAGAGGACAGGACCCACTAGCCCTTTGGGGAGACAGAGGGAGAGTCTGCCAGCACACACCAAAAACGCTATAATTATATAGGGACAACCTTATATAAGTGTTTCTCCCTTATAGCATCTTTTATATATATACAATATCGCCAAAATCAGTGCCCCCCCTCTCTGTCTGTTTTAACCCTGTTTCTGTAGTGCAGTGCAGGGGAGAGCCTGGGAGCCTTCTCTCCAGCTTTTCTGTGAGAGAAAATGGCGCTGTGTGCTGAGGAGATAGGCCCCGCCCCTTTTTCGGCGGGCTCGTCTCCCGCTATTTTTGAAGTTAGGCAGGGGTTAAATATCTCCATATAGCCTCTGTGGGCTATATGTGAGGTATTTTTTGCCTCTAATAAGGTTTTTATTTGCCTCTCAGAGCGCCCCCCCCAGCGCTCTGCACCCTCAGTGACTGTTGTGTGAAGTGTGCTGAGAGGAAAATGGCGCACAGCTGCAGTGCTGTGCGCTACCTTTATGAAGACTCAGGAGTCTTCAGCCGCCGATTTTGGACCTCTTCTCTCTTCAGCGTCTGCAAGGGGGCCGGCGGCGCGGCTCCGGTGACCATCCAGGCTGTACCTGTGATCGTCCCTCTGGAGCTAGTGTCCAGTAGCCAAGCAGCAAATCCACTCTGCACGCAGGTGAGTTCACTACTTCTCCCCTAAGTCCCTCGTTGCAGTGATCCTGTTGCCAGCAGGACTCACTGTAAAGTAAAAAACCTAAGCTAAACTTTCTCTAAGCAGCTCTTTAGGAGAGCCACCTAGATTGCACCCTTCTCGTTCGGGCACAAAATCTAACTGGAGTCTGGAGGAGGGTCATAGGGGGAGGAGCCAGTGCACACCACCTGATCTGGTAAAAGCTTTACTTTTTTGTGCCCTGTCTCCTGCGGAGCCGCTATTCCCCATGGTCCTTTCAGGAACCCCAGCATCCACTTAGGACGATAGAGAAAAGAATATATATTACTGTATATATCAGTACAGAGCGATGTAACTGTGACACATGTGTGTCCTGACAAGCAGTATAGAAGCTATAGAAATTGATTTAAAATTATTGTATATATCAGTACAGAGCGGTGTAACTGTGACACATGTGTGTCCTGACAAGCATTATAGAAGCTATAGAAAATGATTTAAAATTATTGTATATATCATTTCAGAGCTGTGTAACTGTGACACATGTGTGTCCTGACAAGCAGTATAGAAACTATAGAAAAGTATATATATTACTATATATCAGTAGTAGTACAGAGCGGTGTAACTGTGACACATGTGTGTCCTGACAAGCAGTATAGAAGCTATAGAAAAGAATATATATTACAGTATAGATCAGTACAGAGCAGTGTAACTGTGACCATGTGTCCTGACAAGCAGTATAGAGGCTATAGAAAAGTATATATATTATTGTATATCAGTACAGAGCGGTGTAACTGTGACCATGTGTCCTGACAAGCAGTATAGAAGCTATAGAAAAGTATATATATTATATACTGGTGGTCCCCAGTCCCCACAATGCAGCACAGTGATCAGATATTTTCAGCACACTGAGCACAGATATGGAGTGTTTTCAGGCATAGAACGTAGATATTTTCAGCACACTGAGCACAGATTATTTGCAGCACACTGAGCACAGATATTTTCAGCACACTGAGCACAGATTACGGAGCTTTTCAGGGACAGAACGCTGCCACGTCCTCTCCGTTCAATCTCCAAAGCACGAGTGAAAATGGCGGCGACGCGCGGCTCCTTATATAGAATACAAATCTCGCGAGAATCCGACAGCGGGATGATGACGTTCGGGCGCGTTCTGGTTAACCGAGCAAGGCGGGAAGATCCGAGGGTGCATCGGAATCGTGTAAAATGGGTGAAGTTCGGTGGGGTTCGGATCCCGAGGAACCGAACCCGCATATCTCTACTGTCTATACAGTTGTAACTACTGACATCACAAAATAACTGTTACTTGACTATACAGTAGTTCATTCTGTCATCACAAAGGCCTCATTGTAGTATATACAATACAGTAATAAATCCTGCCACCACCGTGGCACTATGATATAGCGATAGAAACCTTCAGATTAAAGCTCCATCTCACAATGTAAAAGTTTTAGACTTTATATAAAAATGGAAAGAATTATTAGATACATGTTTCTTAAATTAATAGTACTACTGACTGACACAGATCACTGAAAAAAGCATATAAAAATCGAATTACTGTAAAATGCACAGAGTTGGAAAAGCTGAAATATATTGATTCTTTTAAACCTACAGAAAATGACTCCAGGCAGAATTAGACGCAACTGAGAATGAGGTTATAAGAAAATCCTTTGAATCTCCCTCTATGGGACGCTTTGACGCCATTCATATTGACAAATAGTTTTACTGACGCCTGGAGACTTTTGCACCATACTGACAAGACTTTCACTTTTCACTTGAGTATTCATCACTCATTTTCACAAATAGATTACATTTTGGCTGCTGATACTTTGATCCCCAATGTTGCTGATGTGAAAATAGAACAATCTATTCTATATACAGTATCTCATCCCTGGAGATTTCCTTCTTTTTTACACCAATCTGACCATTTTTTGCCAATATCTCAAACACCATTGATTACACACAGTGACGCTAATATTGGACACAGGGGGAGTCCTCTCTCTTTTTTTGGGGGGGCGGGGGGGGGGGCACTTAAAAACAGTGACCAGTAGACATATAATCTTCTATGTGGCAACATAATATAAAACTAGTATGTAACATAACATAGAAGGGAGAAATACCAAACTCTCCATGGCTCTATAGAGAATTGCTTTTCTGTATAATTTTTGATCCCAATGTGGGGGCTCAGTCTAAGCAGCTTTTGGAAAACTTTTTACTTTTTCAGGTCAGTCAAAACTAGACTACACCAAGAACTGTTACTATCTTTGGGCCAGTTATGCAAACTTTTAGCAGATCCTACAATAGCTTTTCACAGGAGAAGCAAAAGTGTGGCAATAAACTAATATCCTGGGTCTCCAGTCATGATGAAAATCATGGACATCACCAATGTGTTTCTGAAATATTATTATGACACATTATTATCCATCTCTTCCAATTCAACTATTTGCAAGAGGTCCTCTGGGAAGCTCAGCTCCCCCAATAGTTTACAACCCAGAGTGCACAACTATACTGACCAAAATAAATACTGACCAAGAAAATTATAAGGCAATTTCTGAGCTGCACACTCAAAGACCCTGGGTCCTGGTCATGTTTATCTGGGCAATAATTAAAAATTATGCAGCAACATTATTACTTGAGTTATTAATTGTCATCAGTAAGAGGCACCCCTCCTACCCTAATTTCAACGCAGCATTTACTGCATTGATTCCCCAAAATGGTAAGGACCCCACTTCCATGGACTCCAACCATAATACATTATAAATGTTAATTTTCAAATGTTCCCTAACATACCCCTAGACTCCAATCTGTCATCTCAATTTTGTCCATTCACCATCTTGGATTTGTTAGTGGACGAAAGTCAGTTAGGGGAATTCACTCTTTCATAACATCAGAAGTGGCTTCTAACTTCCCACCCAATGTCCCTAATATGCTTCTAAGCCTCAGTCTCAAGAAGGTATTTGACATGGTCCTTCAGACATTTGACACTGACTTCATTAAATTGCTTACATTTTTCAAGCAAACTCTCTGTACATTCTTTCTGAATAATGTGGCCCATAGTGATCCTCCAATTGTGAGGTCCATATTGCTTAACATTTCCCAGCACTCTCTACTTCAGGTGTTGCAGAATTCACCCAAACCCTAGGGCATGCTTGTCATGTGGATGCAACAGTTTACTGTTATATCAAACTGAATTCCAGTAGCAGAGTGTCATAGAGAAATAGAAACAGATAGACATCAACCAAATAACAAGTAAGCTTCTCACCTGTTCAAATGGCTACCCATACTGTTGTTTATTGGACAGTGAATATGAAAGAGACTTTACTAACTTCACATTAGCAGGAGGTTAGATATAGTCCACAGAGCTCAAAAGGTTAAATACAGTCACTTAGTTTACCAGGTGTCCAGTAAGCAAAGCATTAGCACAAATAAGTGGTCTTGTAACCATCTGGATCCAGCAAAACGTTTTATGTAAATAGCAGTCACAGGCAAAAAGTAGGGGTTGTAACAATTTGGGTCTGGCAAAGGTATATCATAAATAGTGGGCACAGGCAATGAGCAGGTTTTGCAGCAATCAGGGTTTGGCAACAGGTAAATGAGAAATAGCAGGCACAAGCAATAAGCAGTTCTTGTAAAAGCAGTTCTTGGTCTATAATCAGGTATTCACTGAGGATACTACAAGCAAGGTAGGAGCTAGGTGTCTCCAGGAAGACTAATTACCTAGCACTTGATATACTTATTAGGTGAAGCCTCATTAATTAGTTTGAATGGGGAGGACTTTTTGCACCAGCTTGAGCAGCTGGCGTCCGAACTTGTGACACTTACATTCCACTAGTCAGTATGCTTGGTACTTATGCGCTGGTGCTTAATCTCCAGTCTCAATGTAACTGCTACAGCATAACAAATATGGTTGCAGAAGTCAAAGGGAGTAGCCTGTTCATGGAGAGAAAATTGCCAGTGCTAAAAATACGCTTTGGTAATGCAAAGGTTAAACACAGTTTTTGGGTGTCATGCTGATTTATTATTCTAACTCCAAATCCTCTTTACAACCACACATGGCTAGATTGGAGGACTTTACAAAATCTCAGGGTTTACAATTAACTTTGATAATTTGGAAGCCTTCTCTAAATATATATATTAATATATATACACACACACACACACACACACACACACACACACACACACACACACACACACACACACATGTTCCACATCAGCACCTCATTTACCAATAAAATAGAGAAATGGAATTCTCATATTTAGCTAACGTTAGGTAGGTTTTAGCTAAGATTGTCTTAACAAGGACAATCCAACCTCTTAAAAATGCTCTATTTCCCTAAAATCTTATATTCCCTTCAGGTGCAGTCCATCCTGCATTATGACTATTTAGCTATATGACCTGCTTGTTCTTCTATTTCATTTGGGATAGTAAACCTAGATGTAATGGTTTGTTACATTTTATCAGCCCAAAACCAAACGGGGCATTCATTTTTCTGATGATATTGCCTATAATAAGACTGCACGCCCTCATTATTTTAGGGAATGTTACATATAATCAAAATAACTATGATAATACTACACCAGAGCAAAATGTTATGCCCTACCTCTCTCTAATGATCTTTTTGCATATGCCGAATAACACCTTACCACCTCAATACCTTGATAATCCACTCCTTATGACAACATGGAAAATTGTGGGGGTTTTATACGCTACACATTGAAATTGACTCAAACTGCTCTAATCACCTGTCATTTTTAAGAAAAACTTTCTATTCTGCATGGATTGGCTGGAGGCATCTCCCCACTGGGAGGTCCACACAAAGAAATTCTATATGAGAAACTTTCATAGACGCTCTCTCAAAATTCTACGGTAATGCTCCAATTTCTATGTGAATTTCTTCTTGCAATTGGCTATATTCAACATCTTGGCAATAAATATTAAATCATGGATTTTCAACTGCTCACAAACTTAGATATGCCCATTTTCAATGCAATGAAATATTGCAGACTTTTTAACTTACTGTATTTATTACCTGGTCTCAAAACACCTTTATAATTATATATACTGATATTTAATAGTGAAGACATAAGGAGCTTTGTGTAATTATTTATAATGTAGCTTACTTCAAACTTTTCATGAAATAATTCTTCAGACTTGGTTCCTGCTATCCTGCTATCTTATAACTATGCTCTGGTTATATTATATCTGATGCATCAAGAAAAGTATTCTGGCACTGAAGTTTATAAATTAATTTGAAGTTGAGGGCTATATTACTCTTTTTTTGAGTTTTTTCTTTATTCAGTTACATTTTAAAAGAAAGGTGTGTCAGAAAAGATATATTGCCTGGTATAATCATCTCATATACTGTACAGATCAATTTGATCATATGCATTTTAAATACCTACAAATCATAGAGGAATGATAGAATAGGAAAGTCTAAAAAAAACGTAGGTTATCAAAATCCATTAGATCTGATATAGTATGAATTCAGCAAAAGCTAAATAACTAAAAATAAAGTGAAGATTACATTGGATGGGATTTAATAGAGTGAAATGAAAATACAGAACATTTGTAAAGTTTCTCCACTTCTTAAGTAGAAATTCTAAAGGAGTACTCTGCAGTAACATTTTCTTCAAGCTAAAACAAAGTTAGATCAGGTCAGTTTTTTAATTCTATGGTTATTCTTCAGATAGAAGTTAACTTTATTTTTATATTATCACTTGATCTTTATACTCCAAATAACATCACTTATTATTTATTTATAGGTTTACTTCCAGATTCGATAAAACTAATTATCTTTGACCAAAAACTAGCCCTTTGGGGAAATGTGATAGCCTCAATCTTAGTGATCAATTTGCAACTTTTCCCTTTATATATATAGCCTCATGTGTTATCAGTGTGACAGGCCAGATAGCTGCTGTGTGCTCAGTGGTGATTTCTGCACTCAACATATTTTGGGCGTAAGGCAAAGAAGTCCGAGTTCGGCGGCTGTGTGGGATGCCGGTCGAATTGTGATGTTTTTTTAAAGAGGAAATCATGAATAAGGCATGCTTTAGCCTAGCACATGATTGTCCCTTCAAAAAAAACGGTATCCCGCACGGCCACCAAACTCAGACTTTATTATATCCCGGCAATTAAATTTGGCGTTTTATATTCAGAATACTAGCATACAAAGAAAAATGGTTTTCTATTTGATCAGAGATTTTCAAAGTATTCATGTTTAGGTGATAAAAATTCTTTAGTCATAGTGGAGATCATAGAGGAAGGGTCCAACAACATAGGTGATACTGTAACATTGCTTTTTGTGCTTTGCTCTCTTCTTCCTAGATCATTTGGTAACTGGCAAGCGCTTGTATCTTGACCACTTTCGTTTTGTGTTTTAAACATTGAAATATTATAATTTTTTTTTTTTTTTAGGATCCATAGGTACATTTATTTCAGAGTCAGTAGTATAAGGTGAATAATTATGAAGTAGTTAAAACTTTTCCAAGCAAGGATACTTTTTGGGATCTAAGGGGTACATTTACTAAGCAGTGATAAGAGTGGAGAAGTGAGCCAGTGGAGAAATTTCCCCATCAACCAATCAGCAGCTCTGGATAATTTTATAGTATGCAAATTATAGATGTTACTTTAGTGCTGATTGGTTGTCATGGGCAACTTCTCCACTGGCTCACTTCTCCGCTCTTATCACTGCTTAGTACATATACCCCTTAGAGCTTTAGATGGCATCTGAATGATATTTGTTACTTTTAAGGATTTAAAAAAATAAGATAAATGAGAAAAATCTCTCATGAAATTATCAAATATTCTTAAATACAAATTTCATATGTAAGTAAATTGAGGGCTCATACATAATTACATAAAAGTGAAACATTTAACATAGTCGTTGTAATCTCTGATTGTTTACCCATGCTGTATGAGTGCCTCTGTGATTTTTGTTTATAATTTTTGTTGAGGGAAAAGTTTCTAAACACCACCAACACATTGGGGCATATTCAATTAGACGTGAGGAAAGCAACAGGTGTAATGCCCAGATCTATTACATTACTTAGCCTTTTCCCCATGCGGTAAACCCTCTGCTAATGCATGGTAATCCATTTATTCTGTGTAACATGAGTAATCTACTGGGTTTCCCCGTGTTAGATGCATTTTAACATGAATTTTTCCTCCAAGGTCCTGAGGCTGTGAGGAAAAATCGACCCACTCAGGTTTAGTGGGCAGGGTTCCCATAGCTAATTGAATTGGGCAGCATTGATAATCAGCCATGGAGTAAACCTGCACTGTGACGTGAAGAAGCTAATTGCGAAACATACATCAGAAGAGAAGTAGCGGCCCATGTGGTGAACACGTGACATGTCACTGTCATCCTCCTATCTAACCCACGCAATGCATGCAGATCCAAAGATATCAGGGACATAATGCTCCTGGATGTAGCCACTGAACAATATAGCTCTTGATTGTGCACTATATCGTTCAGTGTGTAGGGATGGCATATTGTTCTGTTGGTCGTGCCATCATCAACAATCTGTGATCGTCTAGTGTGTATCCAGCTTAAGACAGTTCTTCAGAAACCTAGCTCTACGCTTGTTACAAGTGAAATGACTACCTGCTACTTTTTGCAAGTATGATTTATCACTCTAAGAGGGGAATTCAATTACCTGTGAAAATGCTTTTTCGCTGTAAAAAGATGAAAAATTACAGTGAAACGCTGTAAATTCGCCAAAGCGCCTATTCAGTCATCCTCAAAAATGGTCTTGCTGTAATTTTAGAGCTAGTTTCTATTCACCAACTCTGAGCAGGTGATAAACACAGGATCCACAGGAAATGGAGGTGGAAGGAAGTACAAGAAAAAATAAGAATTTACTTACCGATAATTCTATTTCTCATAGTCCGTAGTGGATGCTGGGGACTCCGTAAGGACCATGGGGAATAGCGGCTCCGCAGGAGACTGGGCACATCTAAAGAAAGCTTTAGGACTATCTGGTGTGCACTGGCTCCTCCCCCTATGACCCTCCTCCAAGCCTCAGTTAGGATACTGTGCCCGGACGAGCGTACACAATAAGGAAGGATTTTGAATCCCGGGTAAGACTCATACCAGCCACACCAATCACACCGTATAACCTGTGATCTGAACCCAGTTAACAGCATGATAACAGAGGAGCCTCTGAAAGATGGCTCACAACAATAATAACCCGATTTTTGTAACAATAACTATGTACAAGTATTGCAGACAATCCGCACTTGGGATGGGCGCCCAGCATCCACTACGGACTATGAGAAATAGAATTATCGGTAAGTAAATTCTTATTTTCTCTAACGTCCTAAGTGGATGCTGGGGACTCCGTAAGGACCATGGGGATTATACCAAAGCTCCCAAACGGGCGGGAGAGTGCGGATGACTCTGCAGCACCAAATGAGAGAACTCCAGGTCCTCCTCAGCCAGGATATCAATTTTGTAGAATTTTACAAACGTATTTGCTCCTGACCAAGTAGCTGCTCGGCAAAGTTGTAAAGCCGAGACACCTCGGGCAGCCGCCCAAGATGAGCCCACCTTCCTTGTGGAGTGGGCATTTACAGATTTTTGGCTGTGGCAGGCCTGCCACAGAATGTGCAAGCTGAATTGTACTACAAATCCAACGAGCAATAGTCTGCATAGAAGCAGGAGCACCCAGCTTGTTGGGTGCATACAGGATAAACAGCGAGTCAGATTTCCTGACTCCAGCCCTCCTGGAAACATATATTTTCAGGGCCCTGACAACGTCTAGCACTTGGAGTCCTCCAAGTCCCTAGTAGCCGCAGGCACCACAAATAGGTTGGTTCAGGTGAAACGCTGAAACCACCTTAGGGAGAAACTGAGGACGAGTCCTCAATTCCGCCCTGTCCGAATGGAACATCAGATAAGGGCTTTTTCAGGATAAAGCCGCCAATTCTGACACGCGCCTGGCCCAGGCCAGGGCCAACAGCATGACCACTTTCCATGTGAGATATTTTAACTCCACAGATTTAAGTGGTTCAAACCAATGTGACTTTTGGAACCCAAAACTACATTGAGATCCCAAAGTGCCACTGGAGGCACAAAAGGAGGCTGTATATGCAGTACCCCTTTTACAAACGTCTGAACTTCAGGGACTGAAGCTAGTTCTTTTTGGAAGAAAATTGACAGGGCCGAAATTTGAACCTTAATGGACCCCAATTTCAGGCCCATAGACACTCCTGTTTGCAGGAAATGTAGGAATCGACCCAGTTGAATTTCCACCGTCGGGCCTTACTGGCCTCGCACCACGCAACATATTTTCGCCAATTGCGGTGATAATGTTTTTGCGGTTACATCCTTCCTGGCTTTGATCAGGATAGGGATGACTTCATCCGGAATGCCTTTTTTCCTTCAGGATCCGGCGTTTAACCACCATGCCGTCAAACGCAGCTGCGGTAAGTCTTGGAACAGACAGGGTCCTTGCTGGAGCAGGTCCCTTCTTAGAGGTAAAGGCCACGGATCCTCCGTGAGCATCTCTTGAAGTTCCGGTTACCAAATCCTTCTTGGCCAATCCGGAGCCACGAATATAGTGCTTACTCCTCTCCATCTTATCAATCTCAGTACCTTGGGTATGAGAGGCAGAGGAGGGAACACATACCCTGACTGGTACACCCACGGTGTTACCAGAGCGTCTACAGCTATTGCCTGAGGGTCCCTGGACCTGGCGCAATACCTGTCGAGTTTTTCCCAACGGTTTATAATCATGTGGAAGACTTCTGGGTGAAGTCCCCACTCTCCCGGGTGGAGGTCGTGCTGAGGAAGTCTGCTTCCCAGTTGTCCACTCCCGGAATGAATACTGCTGACAGTGCTATCACATGATTTTCCGCCCAGCGAAGAATCCTTGCAGCTTCTGCCATTGCCCTCCTGCTTCTTGTGCCACCCTGTCTGTTTACGTGGGTGACTGCCGTGATGTTGTCCGACTGGATCAACACCGGCTGACCTTGAAGCAGAGGTCTTGCTAAGCTTAGAGCATTGTAAATGTCCCTTAGCTTCAGGATATTTATGTGAAGTGATGTCTCCAGGCTTGACCATAAGCCCTGGATATTCCTTCCAAGTGTGACTGCTCCCCAGCCTCGCAGGCTGGCATCCGTGGTCACCAGGACCCAGTCCTGAATGCCTAATCTGCGGCCCTCTAGAAGATGAGCACTCTGCAACCACCACAGGAGGGACACCCTTGTCCTTGGTGACAGGGTTATCCGCTGATGCATCTGAAGATGCGACCCGGACCATTTGTCCAGCAGGTCCCACTGGAAAGTTCTTGCGTGGAATCTGCCGAATGGGATTGCTTCGTAGGAAGCCACCATTTTACCCAGAACCCTTGTGCATTGATGCACTGAGACTTGGCTCGGTTTTAGGAGGTTCCTGACTAGCTCGGATAACTCCCTGGCTTTCTCCTCCGGGAGAAACACCTTTTTCTGGACTGTGTCCAGGATCATCCCTAGGAACAGAAGACAAGTCGTCGGAACCAGCTGCGATTTTGGAATATTGAGAATCCAACCGTGCTGCAGCAACACTACCTGAGATAGTGCTACACCGACCTCCAACTGTTCCCTGGATCTTACCCTTATCAGGGAATTGTCCAAGTAAGGGATAACTAAAATTCCCTTCCTTTGAAGGAATATCATCATTTCGGCCATTACCTTGGTAAAGACCCGGGGTGCCGTGGACCATCCATACGGCAGCGTCTGAACTGATAGTGACAGTTCTGTACCATAAACCTGAGGTACCCTTGGTGAGAAGGGTAAATTTTAACATGAAGGTAAGCATCCTTGATGTCCCGAGACATCATGTAGTCCCCTTCTTCCAGGTTCGCAATCACTGCTCTGAGTGACTCAATCTTGAATTTGAACCTCTGTATGTAAGTGTTCAAAGATTTTAGATTTAGAATCGGTCTCACCGAGCCGTCCGGCTTCGGTACCACAACAGTGTGGAATAATACCCCGTTCCCTGTTGCAGGAGGGGTATCTTGATTATCACCTGCTGGGAATACAGCTTGTGAATGGCTTCCAAAACTGTCTCCCTGTCAGAAGGAGACATCGGTAAAGCCGACTTTAGGAAACGGCGAGGGGGAGACGTCTCGAATTCTAATTTGTACCCCTGAGATATCACCTGAAGGATCCAGGGGTCTACTTGCGAGTGAGCCCACTGCGCGCTGAAATTCATTGAGACGGGCCCCCCACCGTGCCTGATTCTGCTTGTAAAGCCCCAGCGTATACTGAGGGCTTGGCAGAGGCGGGAGAGGGTTTCTGTTCCTGGGAACTGGCTGATTTCTGCAGCCTTTTTCCTCTCCCTCTGTCACGGGGCAGAAATGAGGAACCTTTTGGCCGCTTATCCACGAAAAGACTGCGCCTGATAATACGGCGTCTTCTCATGTTGAGAGGCGACCTGGGGTACAAACGTGGATTTCTCAGCTGTTGCCGTGGCCACCAGGTCTGAAAGACCGACCCCAAATAACTCCTCCCCTTAATAAGGCAATACTTCCAAATGCCGTTTGGAATACGCATCACCTGACCACTGACGTGTCCATAACCCTCTACTGGTAGAAATGGACAACGCACTTAGACTTGATGCCAGTCGGCAAATATTCCGCTGTGCATCACGCATATATAGAAATGCATCTTTCAAATGCTCTATAGGCAAAAATATACTGTCCCTATCTAGGGTATCAATATTTTCAGTCAGGGAATCCGACCACGCCAAACCAGCACTGCACATCCAGGCTGAGGCGATTGCTGGTCGCAGTATAACACCAGTATGTGTGTAAATACATTTTAGGATACCCTCCTGCTTTCTATCAGCAGGATCCTTAAGGGCGGCCATCTCAGGAGAGGATAGAGCCCTTACAAGCGTGTGAGCGCTTTATCCACCCTAGGGGGTGTTTCCCAACTCACCCTAACCTCTGGCGGGAAAGGATATAATGCCAATAACATTTTAGAAATTATCAGTTGTTATCGGGGGAAACCCACGCATCATCACACACCTCATTTAATTTCTCAGATTCAGGAAAACTACAGGTAGTTTTTCCTCACCAAACATAATACCCCTTTTTGGTGGTACTCGTATTATCAGAAATGTGTAAAACATTTTTCATTGCCTCAATCATGTAACGTGTGGCCCTACTGGAAGTCACATTTGTCTCTTCACCGTCGACACTGGAGTCAGTATCCGTGTCGGCGTCTATATCTGCCATCTGAGGTAACGGGCGCTTTAGAGCCCCTGACGGCCTATGAGACGTCTGGACAGGCACAAGCTGAGTAGCCGGCTGTCTCATGTCAACCACTGTCTTTTATACAGAGCTGACACTGTCACGTAATTTCTTCCAACAGTTCATCAACTCAGGTGTCGACCCCTAGGGGGTGACATCACTATTACAGGCAATCTGCTCCGTCGCCACATCATTTTTCTCCTCATACATGTCGACACAAAAGTACCGACATACAGCACACACACAGGGAATGCTCTGATAGAGGACAGGACCCCACTAGCCCTTTGGGGAGACAGAGGGAGAGTTTGCCAGCACACACCAGAGCGCTATATATATACAGGGATAACCTTATTTCACTGCTAATTCCCACTTTACACTTCAAATTCATGCTATTTGTATTTATGTGAATAATGAATGTGTTCCTCCCAGCAAACATTAAATGTTTAAAATTGTGCCTTTAAAATTGCCCAATTCCTGGTTGATCTTATTCTTAACCGTGGGAGTGAAGGCTGAGATAACTTGCTTTGTATCTCTGTGAATTACTCAAAATATTTTTGGAGAAAAGTTCACAGCTATAGATCTAGTCATGATTATTAATTTTTTTTTATAACAGATTACATGTAACCAACACCATCCCTTAATGTAATATAATGTACTTTATCTCACTCCTGGTATGGCACCTGCAGTAGTGAGTAGGTGGCATCCAACATGCTCTTCCACGTGATAGCTAGTGGCTACTAGAAATGACCTTATACTAATGACCTTTTCTCTAACGTCCTAAGTGGATGCTGGGGACTCCGTAAGGACCATGGGGAATAGCGGCTCCGCAGGAGACTGGGCACATCTAAAGAAAGCTTTAGGACTATCTGGTGTGCACTGGCTCCTCCCCCTATGACCCTCCTCCAAGCCTCAGTTAGATCTCTGTGCCCGAACGAGAAGGGTGCACACTAGGGGCTCTCCTGAGCTTCTTAGTGAAAGTTTTAGTTTAGGTTTTTTATTTTCAGTGAGACCTGCTGGCAACAGGCTCACTGCATCGAGGGACTAAGGGGAGAAGAAGCGAACTCACCTGCGTGCAGAGTGGATTGGGCTTCTTAGGCTACTGGACATTAGCTCCAGAGGGACGATCACAGGCCCAGCTTGGATGGGTCCCAGAGCCGCGCCGCCGGCCCCCTTACAGAGCCAGAAGGCAGAAGAGGTCCGGAAAATCGGCGGCAGAAGACGTCCTGTCTTCAACAAGGTAGCGCACAGCACTGCAGCTGTGCGCCATTGCTCTCAGCACACTTCACACTCCGGTCACAGAGGGTGCAGGGCGCTGGGGGGGGCGCCCTGAGACGCAATAATAAACACCTTGGATGGCAAAAAAATGCAACACATATAGCTCCTGGGCTATATGGATGCATTTAACCCCTGCCAAAATACATAAAAAAACTGGAGATAAGGCAGCCGATAAAGGGGCGGAGCCTGTCTCCTCAGCACACTGGCGCCATTTTCCCTCACAGCTCCGTTGGAGGGAAGCTCCCTGACTCTCCCCTGCAGTCACTACACTACAGAAAGGGTTAAAAAAGAGAGGGGGGCACAAATTATGCGCAGTATTAACTATACAGCAGCTATAAGGGGAAAAACACTTATATAGTAATTACTGTGTGTTTGTTTTCCTTCTTTAATAATAATAATAATAATAATAATAATACCTACAGTATGTAAATGAGCACACCATAAATCTGCCAATAACAAATGGTTGAAAACGATACCAGTTGGGCAGTTTAAAGGAATATTTTGCAATTGTTCTGAACTAAGGGCCTAATGCAAAGTTGATTGCAAAAGCAAAATGTTCTTCTATTGGGCAAAATCATGGGCAGAGAGTTAGATTTATGTGGAGTGTGTTTAAACTGAAATCTAAATTGCAGTGTAAAAATAAAGCAGCCTGCACAGAAACAATATAACCCACCCAAATCTAACTCTCTCTGCACATGTTATATCTGCCCACCTGCAGTGCACATGGTTTTGCCCATTAGAGGAGGATTTTGCTTTTGCAATCAACCTTGAATTAGGCCCTAAACGCAAAATGGAGCAGGGTAAACTTTTGGCTCCAAAATAGACAAACCAGTATGGATGTTGTAGACCAATCTTTTATGGAGTTTGAACTTGGAAGATAAACTTGTATTACTTATAAAGCAAAGATAAAAGAAGAAAATAAGTGTTTCATACAGTAGTTTAGATACATTTTTGAAAACCTCCCGAAAAGGCCCTGACATCAGTGATGTCACAAGGGAGGTGCGGGCCACCAAAATGCACCACCAAAAGAGCGCCTGGCTCCTATCACTGAGAAGGAACCAGCAGTGCAGCAAAAGTCTCCAGGGGCAGTAGCCAATCAGCTCCAAACTGTCATTTTCAAACACATGACAATTAGGAGCTGATTGGCTAGAGCACAATTTAATAAAATATCACTTGTTAAATCTGTCCCTATGTTCTTACTAGTAGTTTTGGACCCGTCCTATGTCTCCATCCCTTCCTCCTGACTTCTGCGCTCACCCCCGTGTTACGTCTTCTTTCTCCATCTCCATTACGTTCACCCTCCTCATCTGTAGTATGAGCCATTGAGAGGGTGGGTTACCATGCTTGTTGTGCATGTTGCAGCTCCCACTGCTTGTGTTTGAGACATGACAACTTAGCCAATTATTATTTAGATATCTAAACACATATTTACACTGCCTGACTAAGATCAGCAACTGAGAAATGCTAGCTAACAGTACCCATGCATAACTTCAATGTGCTTTTTTAATTATATTGTGTTTTATGAAAGGACATTGCTACACGGTTCATTATGAAAAATTCACTTCACAAGAATAGAATCTCCTTGAGCTACAGAAACAGGTGCAGTTCATGTCAGTTACACTACAGCACTTTCTAATCTGTGGGAGAAATGTACTAAGCAGTGATAAGCGTGGAGAACTAAGCAACTGGAGAAGTTGCCCATGGCAACCAATCAGCAGCTCTGTATAATTTAAAATTATAAATGCTACTTCAATGCTGATTGGTTGCCATGGGCAACCTCTCCACTGGCTCACTTCTCTGCTCTTTGCACTGCTTAGTACATCTCCCCTATTATGGGCCTTATTCAGAGTTGAACCCAGCTGCTGTGTTCGCAGAAAGCAGTCCCGTTTAGAAGGTCTGAGCAGGCACATCGGCTACAGTGCCCGCAAGCAACCCTTCACCATGCGATCGCATCCCGGAACGACATGATCGTATGGTGATTTACAGGTGACAGGCTCCCAGTGGCGGCGACGCGACATTGGGGGAGGGGGGAGAGTAGGAAATGCAGGTGTGTCATGGCCATTTTTGGGCGGTTCGATGACGTTGCCTGCATTTTCTGCAATAGGAAACATGGCTCCGAACCATGCTGCGTAGGCAGGGGTCATCCTCTATTTTGTTTTTTGCAATGCGATTGCAATTGAAATGCGATTGCATCGTGGAAAGGCGCCACACATGGTGGGCGGCCTTGCTCTGTGCTGGGTGGCCCCCCAGCATGTGATTTTAGGGGTCGCAGATTTTTCTGCTATAACAAAATCTGACCAACTCTGACTAACCTCCTATATCCACTATATATGATTGTATACACACTAAGCTAAAGGAAAGTCCAGAATTTACTTCACTTACAGGATACTTATCTATTGGAGTCAAACCATTTGCTCTCACTGGTGGGCATATTTAATACAATCTGCATTTTTTTATTTGGATATGATGAATATTTTTCTCATAAATTTGCAAATATACCAAAAAGCTCTTGACAGGAGACGGGCATGCACAGATGGCACATGTGTTACCGGCATCAAATTTGTAGCCCATAGGCTATTATACAATAACGCCATCTGGAGATGGTTTTATTCTGTCAGGCCCAACCCCCGGAATGCTTCTCATGCCACCTGATTGGCCATGCCCCTTATAGTATTAGGCCCCAGAAGTTTCATGGCGCCCTGTCCACCTACTAGGGATATGACAAATGTGCAACATCAGTGTTACTAATGCATTCCGTTGGACCCCTAACATCGATACCACTTAAATATTGGCTAAAAACTAGAGATGAGCGCCTGAAATTTTTCGGGTTTTGTGTTTTGGTTTTGGGTTCGGTTCCGCGGCCGTGTTTTGGGTTCGACCGCGTTTTGGCAAAACCTCACCGAATTTTTTTTGTCGGATTCGGGTGTGTTTTGGATTCGGGTGTTTTTTTTCAAAAAACCCTAAAAAACAGCTTAAATCATAGAATTTGGGGGTAATTTTGATCCCAAAGTATTATTAACCTCAAAAAACATAATTTACACTCATTTTCAGCCTATTCTGAACACATCACACCTCACAATATTATTTTTAGTCCTAAAATTTGCACCGAGGTCGCTGTGTGAGTAAGATAAGCGACCCTAGTGGCCGACACAAACACCGGGCCCATCTAGGAGTGGCACTGCAGTGTCACGCAGGATGTCCCTTCCAAAAAACCCTCCCCAAACAGCACATGACGCAAAGAAAAAAAGAGGCGCAATGAGGTAGCTGACTGTGTGAGAAAGATAAGCGACCCTAGTGGCCGACACAAACACCGGGCCCATCTAGGAGTGGCACTGCAGTGTCACGCAGGATGTCCCTTCCAAAAAACCCTCCCCAATCAGCACATGATGCAAAGAAAAAGAAAAGAAAAAAGAGGTGCAAGATGGAATTATCCTTGGGCCCTCCCACCCACCCTTATGTTGTATAAACAAAACAGGACATGCACACTTTAACCAACCCATCATTTCAGTGACAGGGTCTGCCACACGACTGTGACTGATATGACGGGTTGGTTTGGACCCCCCCCCCAAAAAAGAAGCAATTAATCTCTCCTTGCACAAACTGGCTCTACAGAGGCAAGATGTCCACCTCATCTTCACCCTCCGATATATCACCGTGTACATCCCCCTCCTCACAGATTATCAATTCGTCCCCACTGGAATCCACCATCTCAGCTCCCTGTGTACTTTGTGGAGGCAATTGCTGCTGGTCAATGTCTCCGCGGAGGAATTGATTATAATTCATTTTAATGAACATCATCTTCTCCACATTTTCTGGATGTAACCTCGTACGCCGATTGCTGACAAGGTGAGCGGCGGCACTAAACACTCTTTCGGAGTACACACTTGTGGGAGGGCAACTTAGGTAGAATAAAGCCAGTTTGTGCAAGGGCCTCCAAATTGCCTCTTTTTCCTGCCAGTATAAGTACGGACTGTGTGACGTGCCTACTTGGATGCGGTCACTCATGTAATCCTCCACCATTCTATCAATGTTGAGAGAATCATATGCAGTGACAGTAGACGACATGTCCGTAATCGTTGTCAGGTCCTTCAGTCCGGACCAGATGTCAGCATCAGCAGTCGCTCCAGACTGCCCTGCATCACCGCCAGCGGGTGGGCTCGGAATTCTGAGCCTTTTCCTCGCACCCCCAGTTGCGGGAGAATGTGAAGGAGGAGATGTTGACAGGTCGCGTTCCGCTTGACTTGACAATTTTGTCACCAGCAGGTCTTTCAACCCCAGCAGACCTGTGTCTGCCGGAAAGAGAGATCCAAGGTAGGCTTTAAATCTAGGATCGAGCACGGTGGCCAAAATGTAGTGCTCTGATTTCAACAGATTGACCACCCGTGAATCCTTGTTAAGCGAATTAAGGGCTGCATCCACAAGTCCCACATGCCTAGCGGAATCGCTCCGTGTTAGCTCCTTCTTCAATGCCTCCAGCTTCTTCTGCAAAAGCCTGATGAGGGGAATGACCTGACTCAGGCTGGCAGTGTCTGAACTGACTTCACGTGTGGCAAGTTCAAAGGGCATCAGAACCTTGCACAACGTTGAAATCATTCTCCACTGCACTTGAGACAGGTGCATTCCATCTCCTATATCGTGCTCAATTGTATAGGCTTGAATGGCCTTTTGCTGCTCCTCCAACCTCTGAAGCATATAGAGGGTTGAATTCCACCTCGTTACCACTTCTTGCTTCAGATGATGGCAGGGCAGGTTCAGTAGTTTTTGGTGGTGCTCCAGTCTTCTGTACGTGGTGCCTGTACGCCGAAAGTGTCCCGCAATTTTTCTGGCCACCGACAGCATCTCTTGCACGCCCCTGTCGTTTTTTAAAAAATTCTGCACCACCAAATTCAAGGTATGTGCAAAACATGGGACGTGCTGGAATTTGCCCATATTTAATGCACACACAATATTGCTGGCGTTGTCCGATGCCACAAATCCACAGGAGAGTCCAATTGGGGTAAGCCATTCCGCGATGATCTTCCTCAGTTGCCGTAAGAGGTTTTCAGCTGTGTGCGTATTCTGGAAAGCGGTGATACAAAGCGTAGCCTGCCTAGGAAAGAGTTGGCGTTTGCGAGATGCTGCTACTGGTGCCGCCGCTGCTGTTCTTGCGGCGGGAGTCCATACATCTACCCAGTGGGCTGTCACAGTCATATAGTCCTGACCCTGCCCTGCTCCACTTGTCCACATGTCCGTGGTTAAGTGGACATTGGGTACAACTGCATTTTTTAGGACACTGGTGAGTCTTTTTCTGACGTCCGTGTACATTCTCGGTATCGCCTGCCTAGAGAAGTGGAACCTAGATGGTATTTGGTAACGGGGGCACACTGCCTCAATAAATTGTCTAGTTCCCTGTGAACTAACGGCGGATACCGGACGCACGTCTAACACCAACATAGTTGTCAAGGACTCAGTTATCCGCTTTGCAGTAGGATGACTGCTGTGATATTTCATCTTCCTCGCAAAGGACTGTTGAACAGTCAATTGCTTACTGGAAGTAGTACAAGTGGGCTTACGACTTCCCCTCTGGGATGACCATCGACTCCCAGCGGCAACAACAGCAGCGCCAGCAGCAGTAGGCGTTACACGCAAGGATGCATCGGAGGAATCACAGGCAGGAGAGGACTCGTCAGACTTGCCAGTGACATGGCCTGCAGGACTATTGGCATTCCTGGGGAAGGAGGAAATTGACACTGAGGGAGTTGGTGGGGTGGTTTGCGTGAGCTTGGTTACAAGAGGAAGGGATTTACTGGTCAGTGGACTGCTTCCGCTGTCACCCAAAGTTTTTGAACTTGTCACTGACTTATTATGAATGCGCTGCAGGTGACGTATAAGGGAGGATGTTCCGAGGTGGTTAACGTCCTTACCCCTACTTATTACAGCTTGACAAAGGGAACACACGGCTTGACACCTGTTGTCCGCATTTCTGGTGAAATACCTCCACACCGAAGAGCTGATTTTTTTGGTATTTTCACCTGGCATGTCAACGGCCATATTCCTCCCACGGACAACAGGTGTCTCCCCGGGTGCCTGACTTAAACAAACCACCTCACCATCAGAATCCTCCTGGTCAATTTCCTCCCCAGCGCCAGCAACACCCATATCCTCCTCATCCTGGTGTACTTCAACACTGACATCTTCAATCTGACTATCAGGAACTGGACTGCGGGTGCTCCTTCCAGCACTTGCAGGGGGCATGCAAATAGTGGAAGGCGCATGCTCTTCACGTCCAGTGTTGGGAAGGTCAGGCATCGCAAACGACACAATTGGACTCTCCTTGTGGATTTGGGATTTCAAAGAACGCACAGTTCTTTGCGGTGCTTTTGCCAGCTTGAGTCTTTTCAGTTTTCTAGCGAGAGGCTGAGTGCTTCCATCCTCATGTGAAGCTGAACCACTAGCCATGAACATAGGCCAGGGCCTCAGCCGTTCCTTGCCACTCCGTGTGGTAAATGGCATATTGGCAAGTTTACGCTTCTCCTCCGACAATTTTATTTTAGGTTTTGGAGTCCTTTTTTTTCTGATATTTGGTGTTTTGGATTTGACATGCTCTGTACTATGACATTGGGCATCGGCCTTGGCAGACGACGTTGCTGGCATTTCATCGTCTCGGCCATGACTAGTGGCAGCAGCTTCAGCACGAGGTGGAAGTGGATCTTGATCTTTCCCTAATTTTGGAACCTCAACTTTTTTGTTCTCCATATTTTATAGGCAGAACTAAAAGGCACCTCAGGTAAACAATGGAGATGGATGGATTGGATACTAGTATACAATTATGGACGGACTGCCACGGTTAGGTGGTATAAAAAAACCACGGTTAGGTGGTATATATTATAATAATAATACAATTATGGATGGACGGACTGCCTGCCGACTGCCGACACAGAGGTAGCCACAGCCGTGAACTACCGCACTGTACACTGGTTGATAAAGAGATAGTAGTATACTCGTAACAACTAGTATGACACTATGACGACGGTATAAAGAAAGAAAAAAAAATACCACAGTTAGGTGGTATATATTATAATAATAATACAATTATGGATGGACGGACTGCCTGCCGACTGCCGACACAGAGGTAGCCACAGCCGTGAACTACCGCACTGTACACTGGTTGATAAAGAGATAGTAGTATACTCGTAACAACTAGTATGACACTATGACGACGGTATAAAGAAAGAAAAAAAAATACCACAGTTAGGTGGTATATATTATAATAATAATACAATTATGGATGGACGGACTGCCTGCCGACTGCCGACACAGAGGTAGCCACAGCCGTGAACTACCGCACTGTACACTGGTTGATAAAGAGATAGTAGTATACTCGTAACAACTAGTATGACACTATGACGACGGTATAAAGAATGAAAAAAAAAACCACGGTTAGGTGGTATATATTATAATAATAATACAATTATGGATGGACGGACTGCCTGCCGACTGCCGACACAGAGGTAGCCACAGCCGTGAACTACCGCACTGTACACTGGTTGATAAAGAGATAGTAGTATACTCGTAACAACTAGTATGACACTATGACGACGGTATAAAGAAAGAAAAAAAAATACCACAGTTAGGTGGTATATATTATAATAATAATACAATTATGGATGGACGGACTGCCTGCCGACTGCCGACACAGAGGTAGCCACAGCCGTGAACTACCGCACTGTACACTGGTTGATAAAGAGATAGTAGTATACTCGTAACAACTAGTATGACACTATGACGACGGTATAAAGAAAGAAAAAAAAATACCACAGTTAGGTGGTATATATTATAATAATAATACAATTATGGATGGACGGACTGCCTGCCGAGTGCCGAC
Organism: Pseudophryne corroboree; assembly: GCF_028390025.1. Classification (NCBI taxonomy): domain Eukaryota; kingdom Metazoa; phylum Chordata; class Amphibia; order Anura; family Myobatrachidae; genus Pseudophryne; species Pseudophryne corroboree. The sequence continues at coordinate 310,679,841 of NC_086447.1, read as the reverse complement.
ACAGAGGTAGCCACAGCCGTGAACTACCGCACTGTACACTGGTTGATAAAGAGATAGTAGTATACTCGTAACAACTAGTATGACACTATGACGACGGTATAAAGAATGAAAAAAAAACCACGGTTAGGTGGTATATATTATAATAATAATACAATTATGGATGGACGGACTGCCTGCCGACTGCCGACACAGAGGTAGCCACAGCCGTGAACTACCGCACTGTACACTGGTTGATAAAGAGATAGTAGTATACTCGTAACAACTAGTATGACACTATGACGACGGTATAAAGAATGAAAAAAAAACCACGGTTAGGTGGTATATATTATAATAATAATACAATTATGGATGGACGGACTGCCTGCCGACTGCCGACACAGAGGTAGCCACAGCCGTGAACTACCGCACTGTACACTGGTTGATAAAGAGATAGTAGTATACTCGTAACAACTAGTATGACACTATGACGGTATAAAGAATGGAAAAAAAAACACGGTTAGGTGGTATATATTATAATAATAATACAATTATGGATGGACGGACTGCCTGCCGACTGCCGACACAGAGGTAGCCACAGCCGTGAACTACCGCACTGTACACTGGTTGATAAAGAGATAGTAGTATACTCGTAACAACTAGTATGACACTATGACGACGGTATAAAGAAAGAAAAAAAAATACCACGGTTAGGTGGTATATATTGTAATACAATTATGGATGGACGGACTGCCTGCCGAGTTCCGACTGCCGACACAGAGGTAGCCACAGCCGTGAACTACCGCACTGTACTGTGTCTGCTGCTAATATAGACTGGTTGATAAAGAGATAGTATACAATACATACAACAATATACTACTATACTGGTGGTCAGGCACTGGTCACCACTAGTCACACTGGCAGTGGCACTCCTGCAGCAAAAGTGTGCACTGTTTAATTTTAAATTAATATAATATTATGTACTCCTGGGGGCTCCTGCTATAACAACCTGCAGTGCTCCCCAGTCTCCCCCACAATTATTATAAGCTTTGCCTTTTATACATTGATGTGCAGCACACTGGGCTGAGCTGAGTGCACACAGACTGAGTCACACTGTGTGACTGGCTGCTGCTGTGTATCGTTTTTTTTCAGGCAGAGAACGGATATAGCAGAGAACGGATATATTATATTAAAATAAATAAAAGTTAACTAACAACAACTGCACTGGTCACTGTGGTAAACTCTGTCTGACTCTGCACAATCTCTCTCTCTCTTCTAATCTAATTTCTAATGGAGAGGACGCCAGCCACGTCCTCTCCCTATCAATCTCAATGCACGTGTGAAAATGGCGGCGACGCGCGGCTCCTTATATAGAATCCGAGTCTCGCGAGAATCCGACAGCGTCATGATGACGTTCGGGCGCGCTCGGGTTAACCGAGCAAGGCGGGAGGATCCGAGTCTGCTCGGACCCGTAAAAAAAACATGAAGTTCGTGCGGGTTCGGTTTCAGAGAAACCGAACCCGCTCATCTCTACTAAAAACATCAATGTTTTCACAGGATGTTTGTGTCTGGAAAGATTGGTTATCAGGTCGTGTGGCAGCAGTTTGAAATGAACGGTGAGAGTCATGTTACTTTGGAATCCAGCAGGCAGAGGATGCATAGATAACAAGAGATGGTGGCCTATCTGACACTGAATGGCAGCATGCAGATTTTGGGGGAGATCTATCAAAGCTTGGAGAGAGATAAAAGTGGAGAGAGACAAAGTACTGTAGACGACGACCCTAATGTTTACTAAAAAATAGCCCCACAGAGAAGAGTAAACGGATAGTCTTTCCCTCGGCGGTGACTACAGAGACACATTCTGCATCATCTGGTCATGCACAGAAACCTGGAACCTCACCTCTGGCCTCCTGTGCAGTTGCAGCAGTGAAATTTTTTTTCTTCAAACTTTATTAACACCTGGACAAATGTGACAGAGCTAACTTCCTGCTTTCCACTAGACTTCACGTGAGCAGCGGTGCAAGTGGGCGGGTTCGGCGTACACTTAAGAATTTAGCCGTGGGTACGCTGTACCCACCGCCGCCGGGCTGCCGCTCCCTCCCTCCGCTGCTGCTCACCATGCTGCTGCTGTGAGGGGAGGAGAGGGCAGCGTGCGCCTCTCCTGCCCCTCAGTGTCTACCTTCAATTCTGCGCCGGCCCGTGAGCCAATCAGAGCTCGAGGACAGGCAGCCAAGGCTCCTGATTGGCTGCCGGACCGCAAGCTTTGATTGGCTCACGGATCGGCACCTAATTGAATATAAACCCCTGACCCACCGCCGGAGACTGAGGAACAGGAGAGGCGCACGCTGCGCTCTCCTCCCCTCACACACAGGACAGCAGCAGCGCGGTAAGCAGCAGGGGAAGGAGGGGACATTGTGAGGACATGTGTACCTGGCAAGGTTGTACTGGCTCACAGGGGTACAGGGGAAACCACCGGTGGGCCCTAATGCCTGGGGGCCCACTGCCTCCTCAAGGGATCAGGTTCCTGACTGTGCATAAATTATACATTATACATATGTTACCTTATACTGCACATGACAGTGGTGTATTTTCTACAGTGTATTGATGTTATTAATCTGGTACATTATCCTGCATGCACTAGCAGTATTTACTATATATATTTATAAAGTGGCCCAGACTATGCATTCGGTAATGATTAGCCAAGCCTAAAAGCATGGCCCCCTACCACTGCATTCTCCCTGGTGGGCCCTTCATGTCCCAGTCCGACACTGGTACCTGGCACTGGGGGCATATCTGGCACTGCGGGGGCATGTGTATCTAGCACTGAGGGCATTTCTGTATCTGGCACTGGGGGCATCTCTGTATCTGGCACTGGGGGCATATCTGGCACTGTGCGGGCATTTCTGTATCTGGCACTGGGGGCAATGTATATCTGACACAGTGGGGGCATTTGTGTATCTGGCACTATGAGGCAATGTATATCTGGCACTCTGGGGGCATTTGTGTATCTGGCACTGTGGGGCAATGTGTATCTGGCACTGTGGGGCAATGTGTATCTGGCACTGTGGGGCAATGTGTATCTGGCACTGTGAGGAAATGTATATCTGGCACTCTAGGGGCATTTGTGTATCTGGCACAGTGGGTCAATGTGTATTTGGCACTGTGGGGCAATGTATATCTGGCACTGTGGGGCAATGTATACCTGGCACTGTGGGGCAATGTATATCTGGCACTGTAGGGCAACGTGTATCTGGCACTATTGGGGTCATATGTGTATCTGCCCCCCCCCCCCCATATGTGTATCATGCCACCATTTCATTGGCCACTCCCCATGTGGCCTTTGGCCACACCCATTTTTTTGGTGCACACGGTACCGATAAGAATTTTTTTCTACTTGCACCACTGCACGTGAGTCACGTTAGCATGAGCAGAGGCAGATATCGGCAGCTAGAGGTGAAGACACCAGCACTGGAGAAGACAGCAGATGGTAAGTAACCTCTCTTATTAACAATAGCTGAATCACTTAGCAGTGCTTATCAGGACGTTCGGTGAGGTAAATGGCTCAGGAGGCACTGGCTAGTACTAGAACCAGATTTTCACAAAATACTGTCTATGAGCCAAAGGGTTCATATGAGCATTATACACAGGTGCAGCAGAATATACTCCAGGAAATTTGGTGGGTTTTGATCAGAGATGTGAAGTCTATGCTTCACTTGTCACAGACATTTTAATCCAGAGTTTTGACTATAATAATTATTAGAGTAATACAAAGAAGACATTTCTAATATATTCTTTGTAGTTTTCATATACTTTATATAATCAAAACTGTGGCTTATGCTTTAGTATGACAGGAAAGGCTCTGCCTCATCTGCTTCACCTAAGGTTGCCACCTTTCCCAGATTTCCTGGATTCTCCAGGATTTGGTGGAAACCTTACATGAGGCTTTTCCTCTCTCCCGGATTCCGTGATTCTCCTGGAATAAGGGGACTCCTCCACCACCAGCCCACAAACCAGTGGGACTGCTAGGGGCGGCACCTTCTGCGGTGCGTGCGGCGTGTTAAGGAAATTTAAGCAATTTATAGAATCTATTCTGTATTTTTAATATCATGTAATACTTAACAGACATTATTATGTAAGATGTTTTTCTGACAAAGAATGTAGGTTCGTGACAAGAACTTGCTTTACTTTGCTAAGTCACCCTATTCTTGCTGATTTGTGTCATGTGCCCACCCAGGACCAGATGGTGTTCGATAAGGAGGAATGGGCCTCAAGACCTGCTATGATTGGTCCAAGCTTGGGTGGAGCAATTCTTTGTAATATGCAATATTAGGGGCCATCTATGCAATGTTCGTAAGGCAGATTGAGCTCACTTGTAATTACTTGTAAGTGCATGCTGACTGTCACTTTATTGTAATCTTGCTCTGCCATTATCAATATAATAAATGAATTTGGCTACAACTGTTCATGTTTTTTTCCACAACAATTTGGTGCCGAAACCCGGGATCTGAAAACGATTGGAACGGAATCAGGACAGGAACGGAGGACTGGAGACCAGATTGGCGCCATTCAAAAAAGGTGAGAACATTTGTGTCTCTGTCTGCTCTCCCCTCCTCCGCTCCTAAGACCCTCCGTCCCACTATCGTGAGTACAGATCCCAAGAACCTGAACAGTTGTTTTGTGTTGTAATATCTGTTTGGATATGCATGTGTGAGTGTATGTAGATGCTGGCACATTGCCACATCAGCATGACAGAGGCCCTTTACGGCTGAATGATTGTGCTGCCCCAAGTATGCTGGGGGCAGAGGAGGAAAAAGTAAGAGGACCCTATCGTCCTCAGACACGAATGTTTCCTATCTTCTCAGTCTGTCACGTAAAACTGTCATTAACGTTGTCTGCATAGTGGAAGGACAAATATAAGGATAAGTGTTGGTGAAGAGTAGTTTCTCTGCTGGTCTACCCTTGCTTGTCAATACCGGTCTGTGGGCAACCGATTGTGGATCTCCCCCAGAACAGGAGCGATATAATCTCTGATTACCTCCTGGCCTGCTATCTGACAGCTCTGTGTACACTGGTTTGAGTCTGTTTCTCGCTACACTGAAGGGCGTGTCCTGAAGCTGCAGACTGGCGTCTCTCTGTGTCTCATGAAAAATCATACTTCTTACTTAGATAATCCCTTACTTGCATGGTTTAACCTAGAGGACATTAGAGGGCAAATATTGTTTGGCATCTTCGCCTTGCTGATTTTCATTTGGCTCTGTTGGAAAATTTGGAGGGACCAAAAGCGGGGATTCGCTGTGTGGGACTTCCCCTAACAGCCAATAGCCATAGAATATAGTGCTGTGTAAAACTGAGAGAGGGGTGTAAGAGTCCCCTCCACCATAGCCGGGCTATGGGAAACAGTCACAGTAAACGTGGATTTGGCCGATCACCAAATCAGAGTAATGGACGTCCTGAGACTCCTCGTACCCCACAGGAGGAGATGAGTAAGAAATATGGCAAATGGGTCAGCCGGCATTTACCTAAGTGGGTCAGGCTGACTAGGGGGATGGATTGTGGGATCCCAAAAGAGGGAACCTTTGAATTATCCCGCTGGGCAACCCTCTACAAAAATTATAAAACAAAATTCACTGAGCCAAATGAATAGGCAGCTTGGAGTAGGTGGATGGTAGAATCTTATAAAAGACAGCAAAAAGCCCAAAGTATTTTTTTTTTTACATCAGAAACAAGAACAGGAAGGGCAAATCAGCAAGGAGGGGAGGTACAGTCAGAGGAGAAAGAGGGGGAGGAAGGGTTTTGTGTGGAGTGGAAGGTGAGCTTGTCATCACTCCCAAAATAACCCAAGGTGAGAGAGATGAAAGGGCTGAGGAATATTGCTTGCCTCAAGCCTCAGCCTAACTTGTTAGAGAGCAATTCATGCCTGGTACAAGTGAGTTTAGCCAGCTCAACCCAGAGAAATATACAGGAGGTACAGGAGAAAATGGTCCAGAGGGTGATGGTAGTTGACACACCTGGTAACCTTCAGAGGGGTAAGTTTAGGGGGAGGAACAATTAGGAGCCCAGAAATGTGAAGTGCTACAATTGTGGGAAACAGGGCCACATTGCAAGAAATTGTCCAGCTCCGGAAAAAAAAAAAAAAAAGGGGGGGGGGGGCAGGATAGCGCCTGACAGGGAGGGCTTCCAGTTTTACCAGTCATCTTGATGTTATGAGCCACAGCAGTGGTTCATTCCTGTTTGCATTCGGTTCATATATTTTATGTTATATTTCTGTTTGCATGTCAGGATTTCTTATGTACTTTAGAGTGCTATACTTTTGTTTACTAGTCTGGTAACTACAGTGACATATTTTGTGGGTCTTCCCACTAGCTGCATTCGGTTCATGTATTTTATGTTATATTTCTGTTTGCATGCCAGGATTTCTTATGTACTTGTTTAGAGTGCTATACTTTTGTTTACTAGCCTGGTAACTACAGTGTCATATTTTGTGAGTCTTCCCACTAGCCTTAGTTTTGTGTTTTTGTACTGGCGGCAGCGCCGCACATAACTTGTTTGTTTAGTTCTCATGTTATAGTCACCTTAGCTGTAGCTAGTTTTCCCCTCACTCGCAGTCTCAGGTGGTGCCTTGTAACCTTGTAAGACCGGGGGGCATCGGAGTTTGGGAGAACCTAATTCGCCCATTCAAGCGCGGCTGCCTTGGGCAGAAGACTAGCACTTCAGGCACCATCCGACCACTGGGAGGAGTAATGGAGTTATGGTTAGAAAAGGTCTTGCTGCGGCCATTCATACTGACTGCAGCTTCACCCATGAGTACTGGAATTCCCCAGTTGTCACACATTCCACAGAGTTCCAGGGTCTGAATTTGTGTGCAGGTATGGCCTACATGAAACGGTTGAGAGAGCAAATAGCGTATTAAAAAAAAAATGTCTAAGATCTGTGAGCAAACAAAACTTACATGGGTACAAGCTTTACCAGTAGCTCCATTTGCAATGAGGTATACCCCAAAGGGATAACATGGACTTTCATCATTTGAGATACTGTTTGGCAGGCTGCCACTCAAATTACATGGACAGTACACTTCTCTTACTGACTACGTTGTTCAGCTTCATAAGCCACTGACTAATTTGCATGGCAAAGTGTTTTCTTCTTTACCAGATCCACAAGACACATCTGGAACCCCGATTTGATGGCCCATACCAGGTGCTATTGACCACAGTGACCTCCGTCAAGGTGGAGAGGAAAGTACGCTTCTCACTGTAAGAAAATTAACTTTCAGGTCAATGATGCAAACTGGTCCTAAAAGCGTGGGGCACCCGGGGAGAAGAGAACTGAATGGACTGTTAAGATACACTTGTTTTTCTGCCTGCTTGTTTGTGCTTTATATCAGTGTGTGCAGGTGAAAGAAAAGCAAACTAACTCTATATGGCTTCTACATCAGCAGACAGCTAAGGAGCTGAACGCCACTGACTGTTGGATCTGTTCTTATGTTCCTGCTAACCATAAAGGAATCCCTTTGATTGGTATCCCTATCTCAATGAATGATCTTAACCTCACAGATTATAGCTATAATGTTGATATAGACATAAATCACACTGCTCACAATGCTCTTTCAGACCTAGGAATATATTTAGAAATTGCTGGTATAATCTCTCCATCCACTATGTGTATATGGCCTATGTTTATTAACCACGTGGCCGAACTAAAAGGTCACCTAGTCAACTTACCTAAGGTATACGTTGGAGAAACAAATTGTAAAAATGCTGCCTTAGTGTTTAACACGGAATACAATGAAACGTTATGTGACAAGGTGAACGGTAACTGTAACAATCAATGTTGGTGTGCAAAAATGAAAGCTCTTTGTGCCCCTAGGTGTGCCTGTCCTAACCAGACGGATGAGGATGATTGGGATTGTAAGACCCAAGTGCACAATAATATGGTATGGTTTCAGAGCTGGTTGGGAAACCATGGTAAGATAATCCCTAGGGTGCTGAAGCAAGGCCTATACTATATTTGTGGAAATAGGGCATACTCATGGCTTCCTATGGGAGCATGAGGGAACTGCACTATAGGAAGAGTTGTGCCAGCCATAAGACAGCGTGAAAACATCTATTTTATCAATATGATAGAAACAGGCCCTAGAGAGACTAGATACAAGACAGAATTGTGTACTGCAGCAGATAAAGCCTGGATGTGGTTCCCTGCCTGGACAGGCTGGGGAATTGAATTAGCAAATAAGTTAAATAAATATGCAAATATTATGGATGGGATAATTAATGAGACCACAAGTGCCATCCATGCTATTAATGAAGAAATGGCTCAAATTAGGAAGGTGACCCTACAAAATAGGATGGCTCTCATTTACTATGGAGGGAGGAACGTGTGCTGTTATATGGGAGGAATGTTGTACATGGATTGAGGACTCACATGACCCCATAGAAGCGCACATGAATAAAGTAAAGGAATTACAGAAACAAGCTAGAGACATATCCAAGGAGGGATGGAATCCCTTCTCCTGGATGGGGTCAATTGGTGTATGGTTTAACAATCTATTATCAGATTTAATAAAACCCATAGTGGTAGTGATAGGATTGATTGTATTTCTTTTGATCGCTTGGAAATTATTAATGTGCTGTATTTCTCATTTCAGGAAAAATGTGGATTCGCTCGCTTAATAGGAAGAATGATAACAGCCACAGAGATGACCGTCTGACGGCCCAGCCCAACTGCCCATCTCTTCTGAGAGACCCCTCAGTTGTTGTAAGAGTTGGGTGGAAGACATCATCTCTGGAAGAGGGTCCCGCAGGTGCACTTCGATAGTTTGGACACCACCCCAGAGGGAGTTTATCCCGAGAAGTGATTTCGACGAGTCAGTCATTCCGATTCCAGCGAATTCACTGAGTGGTCTCTGTGCCCTAGTGCACCTCCGGCTGCTGTTATTATTCTTACAGCTAGATAGATAGGTGTGTGAATGCTTCAATAAAGGTGTGTGAATGCTTAGCAGAATAGCAACCGCGAGGCAGTACTTAGTCAGTTCTCCCTCTTGCGTACATCCTGTCTCAATTGGTACTTTGTCACATAATAAAACCTGGGGGCATCAGAGTACTGGGTGGACCTAATTCGCCCGGGAAAAGCGGCTGCTAAAGGACAAGACTTTGACCTGCAGGTTCCAATTGACTGCGGGGTGTGGCAACAGAGTCAGGGTAGGCCCAGGTGCGTCTGTGGCTATATCATCCCCAGTCACAGTCACACCACCTTTTTTTTACCTTCTTAGCATTAGTAGTACTGCCATTGTTACCTTTTAGGTGATGTTCGTACATAGGGACGTGGACGGCCGTGACCTGTCACGTGAGTGAAGGGAAGCAGGGGAGGGCAGAGGGAGATGTCGAGACGGGTAGCAGCAGGGCGGACTGGCAGCAGACGGTGACTCAGAGAGCTGTCAGATGGAATTAGCTTCCGGCTTCTGGGGCTGGTAGTGTGCGGGGGAGAGTGAGAGCAGACTAGCAGCCAGCCAGCAGTGACAGAAGGGAAAGGGAGCTGGATCCTCCTGGACTGGCCAGTACACTCTGGTGTTGGATTGTCTGGTCCCAGTGGGGCTGTTCTAGGGCAATGAGCAGGGACCGGTCACCTGCAGTGTCTCTGGTGGGCATGATGTACAACTCTGAGGATGGTTTCTTGATGGTTAAATCCAATATCTGCTGTTCAGTGAGAGCTATTAATTTATCACAGGGATCACATAATTACTTACATGAACATTGCTTGGTGTCAGGGGGTGGGGGAGGTTTGAATTGGGGAGGGTGGATCTACAGGAATCGATGATGCATGAGTTGGCAACCCTAGCCTCACCCCGCTGCACATCACTGGTGCTTATGGCAGTGCTGATATTCTAGCCTGCTTACATCGGGCCTTATTCTGGTTCAGCTGCAAAATGGTAAATCGGATGATTGCGCATGCGCTGTATCTGTGTCGTCCGTGCGCATAAGCCACAATGCTATCTCAGGCCCAGCAAAGTGCGAACGCATAGCAATGGCCAGGGAGTGACCATTTGTGGGAGGTTACATGGCGTTTGTGGGGAGTGGTTGGGAAAACACAAGCTGTCATGGCTGTTTTTAGGATGTGTATCTGACATTAGATGCAATGGATTGCGACTAAAAACATGGCGCCGATGTGACTGTATTCTTATTACTCTGAGTAGCCCTCGGTCATCCACAAATGTTGATGGTGCTCGATCTCTGCATATGCATCGCATTTATGGAACTGCATATGCAAATTTGCAAATGCATGGGTGGGCATCTTTTTACTTTCTGGGCGGCTCTTCACATGTGCTTTTTAGCAGAAGCAGGACTAAGAAAATCGCACATATTGAGAAGTGGGCTCAAGTTCAGAACATGGGACGCCCTGGGCTAGAATAACCAAACTGCCTCAGAACACTATCCACATGGACATCCATTGGGAACAGTAACTTGTGGTGATTGAAGTGAACTAGCAAGCCCAGAAACATGTGAGCGAAGCAAGCTTGTGAAGAAACGCATTTGAATGTTCTGAACAAGTTTTATAATGTTCTGAAGCAGTTACTTATGCTAACCCAGGGGGGTCCCGTGTTCTGAACTTGAACCTGAGAATCGATATGTTCAGTACAAGGATTTTCTCTGCCTTTTTAATTTGGTCCCCATTTAGACCATCGCTACCCGCTCAGCAATAGTATGTAAAGCAGGGAGGTGCCAAGCTGAAGAGACACTCTCCCCACTTTGCTACCTTGCTGCTGCCGGCTGCCACTGCACCTGTCAAACTGGATGACAGGTAGCTGTGCTGGCAGCGTGTAGCACGGCTTTCTCCCCTCCTCCTCCCCAGAGACTGCGCGGCCTCAGCCCACACACAGCGCCACTGCTGCCAACATCCCGTGCTGCCGAGAGGTTTGCTGGCCTCTGTAAAAAAAATTGGGGGGTGGCCTAATTGCGGGAGGCGTGGCCATGCCTCCTTATGGAAAAAAAATAAAAATTTTTTTGCTGTGCAGAGCAGGGTAGAGGTGGGGGCCCTGAGCCCCATAGCCAGGGGAAATTTGAGGGGGGATCATAGTCAGTGTGATCACTCCCCCCTTACCCATACAGAAACAGGCAGAGTATCAGCAGTAGCAGCAGTGTCTGTGTGCTGTGCTGCCAAGATGAGAGCTTATGTTGTTGCTGCTGCCCAGTAAGGAAGAAGGGAGGGAGGGGGGGTAGTGTGGTGGACCAAGTACCCTGCTGGGCCCCTCCATCAGTCCCGGGCCCAGGTAATTAGTACCCGCTCAATCCCCCCTCTCTGCATCACTTCCAACATCCTCCAAAGCCGCTGCTGCTGGAGTAACGGAGACTGCAAGAGACAGAGGAGGAGCAGTGCCAGAGCCTCCTGCAGGTACCGGATCCACGCTGTGGAGGGAATAAGCACTGTACCTGGCAAAATATGTATAATGGGCTCTACCTAGCATAATGTTTAGAATGTGCTCTACCTAGCATAATGTGTATAATGGGCTCTACCTGGCATAATGTGTATAAGCGTCTCTACCCGGCATAATGTGTATAAGCAGCTCTACCTGGCATAACATGTATAAGGTGCTCTACTGTGGCATAACACGTATAAGAGGCTTTTACTGTGCTGTAATGTGTATAATAGGCTCTCCTGTGTGGCGTGACATGTATAAGGGGCTTGACTGTATGGCGTAACATGTATAAGGGTACTACTGTGCAGAGCAATGTGAATAATAGACACTACTGTGCTGTGTAATGTGACTAACTGATACTACTGTGCGGTATAATGTGACTAATGAACACTACTGTGCGGAGTAATGTGACTAACGGACACTACTGTGCGGTGTAATGTGAATTGGTACTATTCTGTGGCCACACCCCTATATATTTGGAGTGCGCCTTTGGCACGCACTTTCCCTGTTTTGAGCATGGCAGGTGCCCCAGTAAACTTTCGCCCTGAGCTCCTCAAGGTCTAGAGCTGGCCCTGTCACCGATTTTAAAATATATTTTTATTTTCAAATTTAACATGCCCCCAATTCAATACAGAGGAAGGGGAGCTGAAACATACCCTTGCTTCGGGCACCATGGCACCTAGCTATACATCTGATAAGAGGCACTACTGTGGGCATTGTGTATAAGGGGTAGTACTGTATGGCGTAATGTGTATAAGGGGCACTACTGTGTGACGTAATGTGAATAAGGCAATACTATGTGGTGTAATATGAATCAGGGGCACAACGTTTGGGGTAATGTGAATAAAATTGTAATCATGTGGGTACTATTGTGGCCACACTCCTTCCTTGTGTGACCACACCTCTTTTTGCGGTGCACACTGTTTCTTTTGTACAGATGGGAGGGTGCAAAATTATCATTTGTAGGGAGGCGCCAAACACTCTGGCACCGGCCCTGGTCTCCTTATCTCTCCTTAGTACTGTACATAGGGCCTTATTCAGACCCAGCCGCTAATTTGGCCACATCACAGTTTTCCAAAATTGGCAAACTGCACACGAGCAGTGGCTGCATTGCGCGTGCCCAGGCACAACTATTGTGGTCGCATCCCTGATGGATGTGATTGAAATGTGATTGACAGCAGCTGGCTTTGCGGGGAGGCATTGGGGAGGGGGTGGGATAAATGGGAGTAAGCTGGGACCATTTTGGGGGCGGCTGCATGATGTCACATCATGCAGCCACTTTGACTAAAAAAATGGCGGCTAAAAAATCTAATTGCGGACACATCGGGAGACTGCCTCACACATGCTGGGCGGCCTTGCGCTGCGCTGTGCATCCCCCAGTATATCAGGAGATCTTCGGCCATCTCTGAATGAGCACCATAGTCCCCTGAGTGTCAGAGTTGCAGTGCTGCAACTGAGTTACATCACACATGGGATGTATTAACATACATCGCCGCCCTCGCCACCCATCACAGCGATGTTGATTGCATATATACTAACATATTCGATCAATATCGCAATGCGGTGACGGAGGCCCTCCACGATACCTGTGAGGTGGTGTGTGGGGGGTCTCAGTCACCTCCCTGGGCTCTTCACCTTCTCCCCTGCCGGGAAGCAGGCTGCCCTCCTCCTCCCTCCTGCAGCCGGAAGTACCTCCAGCTGCGTTGCTAGGGGGAAGAGATGATTACCTTCCGGGTCCAGGCTTCCTGAAGGAAGGTATGCCGGGGGGGGAAGGGAGGGAGTGAGGCGGGGGTAGGGGGGCCCGGCGGAGTCTGTGGGTTGCGGCGGCCGGCAATAAGAAGCCCATAGGCTTCTATAGGGTATCGCCATCCAAAGATGGTGATACCCTGAGCGCCGAAAACGTGGCAGTCGGGTGTTTGTACATATGAAAATGCGATAAAACCCCCGAAAACGGGGGTTTTAGCGCATTTTCCCTTTAGTACATCCCATCCAAAGAGTGCTGAGTGCTTCTTCATGTGCTGAGTAGTTCTGTGGACTGTCACATGCAATGCATACTATAGAAAGAAAAGGTAGACTGCACTCTTGGTTATAGATCTTAAACAAGGTATTAATAAAAAAATAGTTTGATCATAAAATCACAGGCATTCATTTATTAGCCCTTTAATGCTGAGTGTTTTGTCACTCCTGTGCTGAAGCTATTTTTTATGTTTGCACTTGTCACATTCTAACACCAATATAACTTATTCTTTTATGCAATACCCACACAAATTTCACAAATGTGAGACCCAAATATTAAGATTCCACAATTCGTGCACGATAGTACTAATGTTAATAGCAGACAAAATGGAGTTCTTTCAGATTTAATAGAAAAGCAGCCATGAAATTGCACATGCAGAGTGCAATTAAAAATCTGTTGTATTTTAATAAATGAATGCCTGTGTTTTCATGATAAATCTGTTTTTATATTAACAACTTTGTAGTTAAGATCTATCACCAAGAGCGCTGTCTTGCTGTGCTTTCTATGTTTGTGTGATAGGGTTGTATTCCCTTCAAGTGACAGCTGCTGTGAGTGATCTTCTATATTAGTTTTTGTTTTTCCCCTCTAAGCGTCTATTGTTTTTCTTTTATTATTGTCACCTATGATACACCTGTCATGCCATTATTATGCATTCCCCCACAGAAATCAGTGAGTGGCAACAAAATGCGAGTGAGGCAATGCGTGGCCGAGAGATGAAGAGGGAGTTTATGACAACAGAAAGCTTTGTGGGGCTGAATGCTCAAAAATTAAGTAACTTTGCACCTTGGTAAAACCATTACACTGTCAGTGGGGGAGATCTAAAACGTGCAGAGAGATTAGGGCATATTTATCACAATCCACATCTCAGATGTGGATGGGTTGTGATAAATTTGCCCCAATCTGCAATGTTATGATTTAATACATTGCAGGGATGTATCAGTTATTTAAATGTAGGGACAGAGCTTACAAGAAAGCTCTGTCCCTGTTAATCCGCTTTCCACAATTCTCATGAAAAATACCCTGAGATTGCACTGCGCATGCGCAGCAGCCGGCTAACGTTACTCCCCACTCCTCCTTTCCACTATATGTATACTGACCAGCACAGTGATCATTTGGTCACCGGGCTCCTGCAGCTGTGCCGTAAACCGGCATCTCATATGCTGTCAAGTAAGATGCAGAGTGTGAGTTGGGGAAAGGGGGTGGAACCCTGCTTAATGTCATCTTCAGATAGTGTTGTTATCACAGGGCTTCCAATCCTGGCCTTTTTACACAATTCCCCTTAGCAAAATTGGGCAACATGATCTACTTACTTAAAAAATACAAATTACAATGCTTGAAGTATTTTTTCATTAAAAAAAAAACTTCTCCGAAATCCCTTCAATGCATTCAGGTGATACTAAAATAATGAGAAAAGTGTGTGAAAACCCTTACGCACGCCGTCTCCTATTGCAATGTATGGCATAGCAGGAGCATGCCACGAGTTGTATGCTGTGATGCACATGCATCGCAGCAACAACTTACTGTATTTGTGTTGTGTAAATGTACCTCTTGCATTGCAACAGTTTGTCCAGTTGCAGAGTTACTTTCTTTTTTGCTTTGTAACTTACAATCAACCCCTAGGGCGGGATGTATTAACGTACATCGCCGCCCCTCGCCGGTTACCGCAGCGATGTTGATCGCATATGTACTAACATATGCGATCAACATCGCGATGCGGTGACGGAGGCCCCCCGCGATACCTGTTAGGTGGTCTGCGGGGGGTCTCCGTCACCTCCCTGGGGTCCCCACACTGGCTAGATGCCGGGAAGCAGCAGCAGGCTGCCCCCGGCACCTCCTCCTCCCCCCTGCAGCCGGAAGGACGTCCGGCTGCGTTGCTAGGGGGAGGAGGACACTACCTTCCGGGTCCAGGGCAGCCTGGAGGAAGGTAAGCCAGGGGGAAGGGGGGTCGGCGTCTGCGGCGGGGGTCGACGGTGTCGGCGGGTTGCGGCGGTCGGCGAAAAGAAGCCCATAGGCTTCTATAGGGTTTCGCCATCCAGAGATGGCGAAACCCTGGACGCCGAAAACGCTGCGGTAGGGTCTTAGTAAATATGAAAATGCGGTAAAACCCCCGTTTTCGGGGGTTTTACCGCATTTTTGCTTTAGTACATCCCGCCCCTAGTGTTTAACATTATGTTATTGGTAAATCAAGCACATCACTGTATCAAACAAGGTGACAGCAGAACAATATTTCTTTATTATAACCTGCAGCTTAATCTTGTGGCTTTGATTGCTGTGTATAAACCAACTACCTCAACCATGCAACTTGCACAATTCTTAGTTTAATCTTTGAAGTTGAATTCAGTGTATTTAATGGTAAGTACTGTGACATTTCCATTGCCAGTATCTAAATGTCATTTGATTTAGTTTTTGTAGAAAATCGTTCTAACCTATACTTTAATACTTATAAGATCAGGAGTGTACCCACACATCTTTCATTTTTGCCTTCAGAGTGTCTGCATGTACCTGTCATTCTATGTCCTAAAGATGTTTCTTCTTTCCAGAATGAGCACTTTTATAACAGCTTTCTGTCTCCTCAAAGCACTGTCACACAACAGCCATCACCTTATTGACAGGTGTATTCACAAGCTGTACGAATAACTGAAAGCATGGTACACAGTGGTGACTAACCCAATATACTGTAATAAACCTAGGACTGTTGCAATTCTGATTTAAAAGTGTTCCTGAAATGCAGTATATGTTTCTTCTATTATATGGCAAAATGATGTGATTCACGTATACACGAGGAGGGGGCAGGGCTAAGTTACATGTTTTTGCATCTTTTAGCCCCGCCCATTCAATGCAGCTCCACCGATTGCCAGTATAATCTCCTCATACTGCCCACTACACTAGAAAGCAGGTGGGAAGCGGGAGATCTGGCCACTCTTCTGTGGTTATGGGGTACTAACCGAAAACTGTGAGTGCAGAAGAGTAGGCAGTTATGTCTTACAGTACTGTACATACAGATTCATTTAATTATATTTTGTGCCACATGTCCTGTGAACCCATTACTATATTATAGATGCACTACAAGAGAGAGGAGCATACATATTTCCTGGGTCTAGCATTGGGAAAGAGCAGGGCGTATTAAGAGAGATGGGGCCCGTTTGCAATCTCCGTCTGCGCCCCTCCTCTCTATAGCTGGAAGCCTAGATCTTGTGAGCGCTGGTAGACTGTAGTGCTTTGCTAGGGTCTACTGTGCATGTACAGGTCTCCACGAAAATGGAGTCGCAGTCATTATCCCTGCGATTTCCCTACTGTGCATGCGCAAAGTTCCAGGAAAATGGGCGCAGTAAGATTTTTCCAGTGATTTTGACTCGCTGCGGATGGCAGGACTCCAGATAAGTAAGTACTAAAGATATGGGTGCAGTGTGTGCTGTGGGTCCCCTGAACCCGAGGGGCCCATGTGCACTGCACACACTGCACCCATTATAGATATTCCATTGTGTAAGAGCAATCATTCCAGGCTGTGTACAAGACTCTGTAGAAGAGATATGCAGCAGGAGAACTACTAGATAGTGTTACCACCTTTGCTATGGCAAATACAGGAATAGGGGGTGCTATGCTGCTAAGGGGACAATATGCCCCTCATCAACTGACCTGAGCCCCTGCCAGGCCCATCTAACAAGCTTAGTCTTGAGTAAACAGTACCCTCCGCCCTCTCTCGGCGCCCCTGATCCCACAGCCAGGGTGTACACACACTCATCACCCACTACCACCTCCCGGACTTCCACCCACGGCCACTAGTGCTCCTCCTTCACCTGCTCCCTGGCTCTCTCCCACATTCTCACCTGTGATCTGCATAGTTGAAAAGTGTCATATGTGGATCAGTGCCGCTGTGGACCACAGCCCATGGTTACTGTGTGAGGTATAGTCGCAGGGCTCAGAGTCCAGACAGAGTGATAGATCACTCAGCGATTTAAGGAATAAGGATTTTTACATATTTGGAAATGCATTTCATCCAGACTGGTGACCTATGCACATGTTTTGATTGGGAGCCTGGTACTATACTATATCATAGTGAATCTACTGCAGTATACAAGTGAGCATATTAGTCATCAAATTGGAAGCGTTATAGTCATATGGGGCATCTCTTGGTGATGCCATTTCCAAATTTTGCCTAAAAATCCTTATTACTAGTGAATTGTGCTACTACTTTTAATGATTTATGGTCTTCAAGACTAATTAAAAAAAACAGCGTGTTCACGCAGTAAACTTGAAATCCAATTGGGTCTATTTTTAGTAGAGATGAGCGGATTTTGGTTTTACTCGGTTTTACTCTGTTCTCAAAATGGCATCTTATTGGCTATCCAACACAAGAGACATCCGTGAGCCAATAAGATGCCGTTTTGAGAACCAAGTAAATCCAAGTAAAACCGAACCCGCTCATCTCTAATTTTTAGGGAACAGTGCTTTGATCTACCGAATATACTAGAAACCTCGATACTTTATATTGAATATTGGACTGATTCATTGCGGCGAACAATTCTACTCTGAACTGAAACTACAGCTTTCAGTACTAGCGCACAGAGATATTGTTTGTTAATATATATATATATATATATATATATATATATATATATATATATAGGGGTGGTCTTCAGGTTGCTGGCGGCCGGGCCTCTGGCGACCACCATACCAGCGCCGGAATCCCGATTGCTGGCATACCGACATCTTTTCTCCCTCTTCGGGGTCCATGACCCCCCTGGAGGGAGAATAGATAGCGTGGTGCACTTAGCACGCCACTGTGACTGCAGCGCGGTAAGCACAGCGAGGCCGCAAGGGGCTCATTTGCACTCGCCCAGCTGTCGGTATGCCGGCGGACGGGATCCCGGCACCGGTATGCTGGTCGCCGGGCCCCCGACTGCTGGCAAACTATACTACACCCATATATAGTGTGTGTGTATGAAGTGTTCAGGAAAAAAAAGTATATATATTTACATTTCATTGTCATTTATTTCAAATCACACATTTCTTAGCAGTCATACACAGGATTCGAACCCATGACCTGTTACACGGATGGCAGACACCTTTCTGCTCATGCTATTTGCACCTGTATAGAAAGCATGAGAATTGTAACTATATAAAGTTACATGTAAATGCTTCATATATAAGAGCAAATAGCTCCCTCAGTATGGTGCCTGCTACCAGTGTAATAGGTCGTGGGTTCTAATCCTGGGTCTAACACTTTAAAAAAGTGCATCTATAATAAAGAGGGTGTGACTTGTAAGGTGCAGGGAGGGGAGTTGGCCACGGAGAGTTGATCGCACGCTAGCAGTTTATAGCAGCCGTGCAAACGCATTGCCGCCGTCCACTGGGGAGTGTATTTTCGCTTTGCAGAAGTGCGAACACTTGTGCAGCAGAGCGCCTGCAAAATCTTTTTGTGCAAAACAAGAACAGCCCTGTAGTTACTCTTCGTGTGCATTGATTCTAACGACAGTGGGATGGCCTTTGACGTCACACACCCGCCCAGCGTTCGTCCAGCCACGCCTGCGTTTTCCCCGACACGCCTGTGTTTTTTTTAAGCATGCCCTAATAATGGTCGGTTGACACCCAGAAACGCCCACTCCATATCAGTCTTCCTGCGTTGTGCCATGCGAATAAAAGCTTCGCTAGAACCTGTGCAAAACCACAAAGGACTTTTGTAATCGTACGTCACTAGTGCGCATTGCGGTGCATACACATGCGCAGAAATGCCAAATTTTAGCCTGATCGCTGCACTGCGAACAACGGCAGCTAGCGATCAACTCGGAATGACCCCCATGGGCAGCTGTCAATTAACTTCATTGAATTATGTCACTGAACACAGAACATACATAGTAACATAGTGACATAGTAACTAAGGTTGAAAAAAGACAATTGTCCATCGAGTTCAACCTATTTGTGGTCTCCTATGCAGTCTTATTATAGGACTAGTTATTTTTATGTTAGGACTAGTTGTATTAACTATAATGCGTGCCTTCGCACCATAACCCTAAATATCTTTATCCAGTAGAAATTTATCTAACCCATTCTTAAGGTGTTGACTGAGTCCGCAGTTACTACTCTCTCAGGCAGGGAATTCAAAACACGTATTGTCCTTACTGTGAAAAAACCTTTTCGCCTCAATGTATGGAAACTCCTCTCCTCTAACATAAGCGAGTGAGCACGTGTCCTCTGTGCTGATCTTATAGAAAACAGGTCCCTCCCGAGCTCTGTGTATTGACCCCTTATATATTTGTAGTTGTTGATTATGTCCCTCTTAGTCTCCTCTTTTCCATTGTAAACATGCCTAGCCTTGCAAGCCTTTCCTCGTATTCCAACGTCTCCATGCCCTTGATTAGTTTGGTCGCCCACCTCTGAACCTTTTCTAGCTCCAGGATATCCTTTTTGTAATATGGTGCCCAAAATTGCACAAAGTATTGAAGGTGTGGCCACAATAGTGATTTATATAATGGGAGTATAATACTCTCGTCCCTTGCATCAATTCCCCGTTTTATGCATGCTAATATCTTATTAGCCTTCTTTGCTTCACTCATACTTTGGGTACTGCTGCTTAATTTGTTATCTATGTGAACCCCTAAGTCTTTTTCCAGTACAGAATCCACTAGTATTACCCCATTTAGTATGTAGGTGTAATTTTTGGTCTTGCCCCCACAGTGCATTACCTTACACTTCTCTGTGTTGAATCTCATTCTCCATTTTGCTGCCCATGCTTCCAGTTTAGTTAAGTTGTTCTCCATATTTATAACCTTACACAATTTGGTATCGTCTGCGAAAATTGACACCATGCTCTCTAGACCTACTGTTTGGTCATTGATGAAAATGTTGAACAAAAATGGTCCAAGCACAGACCCTTGTGGCACACCACTTAGTACTTTAGTCCAATTTGAAAACGATCCATTGACCACAACGCGCTGCTCCCTATTATCTAACCAATTACTGACCCAAGTGCATATTGTGCTCCCTAGCCCTATTTCTTGTAGTTTATAGATAAGACGCATGTGTGGTACAGTGTCGAAAGCTTTGGCAAAGTCTTAAAAGATTACATCCACCTCCTTACCCTGATCAAGGTTCACACTTACTGTTTCTAAAAAGCCAAGTAAATTGGTTTGACATGATCTGTCCTTCACAAATCCTTGTTGGTTCCTTATAATGAGCTTATTTGCTTCAAGGAACTTTTGAATACTGTCCCTTAGAATACCTTCCAATACTTTCCCCACTATAGATGTAACACTAACTGGTCTATAATTACCTGGTTCAGCTTTGCTCCCCTTTTTGAATATCGGCACTACCTCCGCTATACGCCAGTCTTTGGGAACCATACCTGATTTAACCGAATCCATGAAGATCAAAAATAGGAGAGGTGCCACCCTACAGAGGAGGAGCCCTGCGGCAGCCGACTCAGTTGCCTCCCACAGTTACACCTCTGCAGAGCGCCAAAGAGCAAATTGACCAGTCAGCAATATTTGTTCAAAAATTGCCTTAAATATGGTGCATTTCCAGAAAATAGCAAGTACTGTGCATTGCTGCCATCTTCTGTGCATGCACCTGTGCTATTTTTCCAGGAGGAGGGGGACCACTCAAAGACATGCACACATGCCTCCTCATTTTTTTAAAAACACCACTGCATGGGGCCTAATGCAGAGATAGAAGTCTGCCATACATTGCTCAAAAGAAACATGCACAGAAATATTTTTGCATATACTGTACTGTGTGCAGAGTTTACGCATCTCAAGATGCACCCACCTGTGTGTCTATAGAGTATAAGTCATCATCATTAGTGTGTACTTGCTCCTGCCCTATACTACGTGCCAAAGAGTGTGTCATAGGGCATAATAGGGCATATGTTACATTATTAATAATAACCTAGCATATCAGATAAAAATAAACTTGCTCATTAAAGAGAGTGAGGTCCAGGGAGCCTTGAACCACAGTTCCAGAAAGTGGACACAGGAAATGGAATGTTCACCAGTGCATAGTGCACCAAGCTATGCCCAGACATAATTTGCCATGTGTACTTCAACAAAGTTTTGAATGAAAGGATAAATGGTTTGGAACTGGCAGCAACTCTGTTGATGGTGTTTCTTATGAGGAGTTGAATCAGAGTGTATCAAGGATGTATTTACACTGTGCATGCTCCTTAACTGAGTACGTGTGATGTACTGTAGGGTCATGCAAATTTTAATCCACTTAACACTGAAGAAGCATAACTGGGCTATAACAGGGCATTCTCATGTAGACAAAGTTCAGTGTTCATGCCGGATTAGTATGAATTACCAACGATCAGGATGCCGGCCGTCATTAAACCAACAACGGCATCCTGATCATCAGTATGCCGGCAGCGGGGCGAGCTCTCGCCACAAGTTCTAATCCCACTCTATGGGGTATATTTACTAAGATTCGTAATTTCCGAAAATAGGTCAAAGTTCAATCACGAATGACATCGGCAGTGTAAAACTGCAACTTTTTGAATGGATTACGACTAATTTACTAAGCTGTCGTATTCGTGTTTTTCTTTGCTTCCGATGTCGATGTCATTCGTGTTTTTTTACCTAATTTAACGGCAGTGATTAGCAAAACACTGCCGTTTTTTTTTACAATCAATCTCGGCCGGATCTGTGTGATCCGTGCTGGGGTTCGTATTTTTTTTTTTTTTTAAATTAAACAAAGTAAAATCCTAAAAAAAATTGCGTGGGGTCCCCCCTCCTAAGCATAACCAGCCTCGGGCTCTTTGAGCCGATCCTGGTTGCAGAAATATGGGGAAAAAAATGACAGGGGTTCCCCCATATTTAAGCAACCAGCATCGGGCTCTGCGCCTGGTCCTGGTCCCAAAAATACGGGGGACAAAAAGAGTAGGGGTCCCCCGTATTTTTAAAACCAGCACCGGGCTCCACTAGCTGGACAGATAATGCCACAGCCGGGGGTCACTTTTATATAGTGCCCTGCGGCCGTGGCATCAAAAATCCAACTAGTCACCCCTGGCCGGGGTACCCTGGGGGAGTGGGGACCCCCTCAATCAAGGGGTCCCCCCCCCCCAGCCACCCAAGGGCCAGGGGTGAAGCCCGAGGCTGTCCCCCCCCATCCAATGGGCTGCGGATGGGAGGGCTGATAGCCTTTGTTGAAAAATAAAAGATATTGTTTTTAGTAGCAGTACTACAAGTCCCAGCAAGCCTCCCCCGCATGCTGGTACTTGGAGAACCACAAGTACCAGCATGCGGCGGAAAAACTGGCCCGCTGGTACCTGTAGTACTACCACTAAAAAAATACCCAAAAAAACACAAGACACACACACCGTGAAAGTATAATTTTATTACATACACACATACATACATACATACATACTTACCTTATGTTCTCACGCAGGTCGGTCCTCTTGTCCAGTAGAATCCAAGGGGTACCTGTTGAAGAAATTCTACTCACCAGATCCCGTGGTCCAGGCTCCTCGTCAAATCCAGGCATAATCCACGTACTTGAATAAAACAAAAAAACGCTTGCCCGACCACGAACTGAAAGGTGACCCATGTTTGCACATGGGTCACCTTTCCCCGAATGCCAGAAACCAACTTTGCCTTCTGGCTAAGTGGGTTTCTTCAGCCAATCAGGGAGTGCCACGTTGTAGCACTCTCCTGATCGGCTGTGTGCTCCTGTACTGAGTGACAGGCGGCACACGGCAGTGTTACAATGTAGCGCCTATGCGCTACATTGTAACCAATGCTGGGAACTTTCTGCCCTGCGGTTGACCTAAAGTGACGTCACCGCTGAGCAGAAAGTTCCCATCATTGGTTACAATGTAGCGCATAGGCGCTACATTGTAACACTGCCGTGTGCCGCCTGTCACTCAGTACAGGAGCACACAGCCGATCAGGAGAGTGCTACAACGTGGCACTCCCTGATTGGCTGAAGAAACCCACTTAGCTAGAAGGCAAAGTTGGTTTCTGGCATTCGGGGAAAGGTGACCCATGTGCAAACATGGGTCACCTTTCAGTTCGTGGTCGGGCAAGCGTTTTTTTGTTTTATTCAAGTACGTGGATTATGCCTGGATTTGACGAGGAGCCTGGACCACGGGATCTGGTGAGTAGAATTTCTTCAACAGGTACCCCTTGGATTCTACTGGACAAGAGGACCGACCTGCGTGAGAACATAAGGTAAGTATGTATGTATGTGTGTATGTAATAAAATTATACTTTCACGGTGTGTGTGTCTTGTGTTTTTTTGGGTATTTTTTTAGTGGTAGTACTACAGGTACCAGCGGGCCAGTTTTTCCGCCGCATGCTGGTACTTGTGGTTCTCCAAGTACCAGCATGCGGGGGAGGCTTGCTGGGACTTGTAGTACTGCTACTAAAAACAATATCTTTTACATTTCAACAAAGGCTATCAGCCCTCCCATCCGCAGCCCATTGGATGGGGGGGGACAGCCTCGGGCTTCACCCCTGGCCCTTGGGTGGCTGGGGGGGGGGGGACCCCTTGATTGAGGGGGTCCCCACTCCCCCAGGGTACCCCGGCCAGGGGTGACTAGTTGGATTTTTGATGCCACGGCCGCAGGGCGCTGTATAAAAGTGACCCCCGGCTGTGGCATTATCTGTCCAGCTAGTGGAGCCCGGTGCTGGTTTTAAAAATACGGGGGACCCCTACTCTTTTTGTCCCCCGTATTTTTGGGACCAGGACCAGGCGCAGAGCCCGATGCTGGTTGCTTAAATATGGGGGAACCCCTGTCATTTTTTCCCCCATATTTCTGCAACCAGGATCGGCTCAAAGAGCCCGAGGCTGGTTATGCTTAGGAGGGGGGACCCCACGCATTTTTTTTTAACAACAAAAAGCACTTTCCCACCACTTCCCATTGATATACATGCACGGATCTCATGGATCCCTGCATGCATCTCAAATCACGAATAAAAAAAGCAGGTCTGTTTTTTTTTAGGACTTTTTTGCGAATTGTAATTATTCACGGCAGTGTTTTGTGTTTTTTTGCTTAGTAAATGACCGAGATTCGTATCTAAACAGGCGTAATTTGACCGATGGTGTATTCATTCGTAATTTTTTACCTGAACTAGCAAAAAATTACGAATGCCCTCATCACTGCCGTGATTAGTGTTTAGTAAATGACCGAGATTGACCGAGATGACACTTTGATGAAAAAACGGCATCTCGGTCAAAATCGGGAGCTTAGTAAATATACCCCTATGTGTGTCATGGACACCCACAAGTAGAAATAGCCGCTGGGATTCTGACTGTCGGCATTGTCAGCGGTCGGGATCCCAGCGTCGGTATCATGACCAACGGGATCCCGACTGCCATCAACTTAACTACATACCGTTCACGCAACTGTGTCTATGCTGACATGGACAGAAACTTAAATCTGTATGATTTCAGACATATATTTTGTGGTTACTGTAGCAAGAGGTGGATTTAGACATCATGGGGCCCTAATCAAGATACCAATTTAGGGCCCCCCTCCCTCAAACAATCCATAGCACTCAGGGGCGTTTCAACAGAGGAGGGGTTGCGTGTGCACCTCTGTATGGTGCTGTAGACTTCGGCATTGTGCCGGAGTCTACTGCACATGCGCAGGTCTCTGGAAACATGGCGGCCGCCATGATTCGGAGTCCAATTTGGCTACCGCATATGTGCGGCTGCCTTTTAGGTGGCGATTTCCAGGGCCATCGCAGCGGCCGATGCTGTACTCCGGAAAGGTAAGTATTTAAAATGGGTGCAGTGTGTGCGGTGTGGACCCCCCCTGGACCCAGGGGCCTGTGTGCACTGCACACATTGCACCCATTATAGAAACGCCTATGATAGCACTATATTTTCATTCCTGATATATGTCCCTTACATTTTATGTTGTTTTTCCTCCTCATATTACAGTGTATTACTTTCCCCTTCACAGATTACACTATGTCCCCTCACCTCTAATTTCCATTGTTGCCCCACTCAGTTACTGCATTTTAGATCAGTGCTCCCCTCACTGAATGTAGCAGGTCCCCATACTCCATTATTACACCCTCACTCACTGACTGCATTGTATGTGACCCATGCTTACTGATTGTAGCAAGCCTTATCGCCTGAATACTCATTATTGTCCCCACCCATTCACTAACTGCATTTTATAATACCCACTATTACACCCCCCAGTCAGTGACTGTATTGATGGCACACCAAAATACACACAGATAATAATAGAGACCACTCAGGAAGAGACTGGCGTATATCAACAACAACACAACTGTCAAACACTAATATGCCAGAATTATCAAAGGTATGCGGTTATGTATCTGGCGGTCGGGAAACCGCTGGTCACTATACCAACACCGAAATCCCGCCTGGTGGTAAACCCGACAGTCAGCATGCCGACTGACAGGGACTATTCCCAAGTGGGAATAGAACCTGTGCCGAGTGCAGCGAGCTACTGTGAACGCTGCATGACGAGCACAGCGTGCCCGCAAGGGACTTTATTGCGCTTGACCCCCCCGCCAGCTATCTAAACACCGGGATTCTGGTGTCGGTATGGTGACCACCGGTCACCCATACCCAACCCGTCATCAAACCATACTGAGGTTTCTGTCCAGTGCTGCCATGGCAAGCACATGGTGGTGAGTTTACAATCTTAATTGTCAGACCTCGTATAATGTAGTCACACTAAAGGCACTGATATATAACCAATACAGACACTGACTCAGGTGTGTAATAATGGGTATTATAAGGGATGGGGGACCTGCTAATAGGGGATGGGAGATATGCTACAATCAGTGAGCGGGGTGGTAGGGGGAGTGGGGGGTTAGGCACTGATATACAGTATAATGCAGGTACCCATACCTAATAATACATATTGTTGCACCCAATCACATTAATGTTGACTGCATTATATATAAGTGTTTCCCGCCCCCCTCCCCCTTTACTAATTGTAGCAGCCTGGCAGGTTCCCCATCCTTTATAATACACATTATTACACCCCTGAGTCAGTGTGACTGTATTGATTATATATCAGTACCCTACTGATTATAGCATTTCACCGGCTGACGGGATTCCGTCGTTGGCACTGTGACCGCCGGGATACCGACAGGCGGTCTCGTGTTTGCCTCCCGTGTCATGATGGGTCACACGCACAATATTGCAGGACTGGAGACACAGGCGTGCACTGGAGCCAGCACCCAACAGCTGTCTATTCACTAGCAGCCTGCCGGGAGTATTCAACCAGCCCAGCTCTCAGACAATTTTGGCAGAGCTCACGGTCTGCAGGTAATGCCCTTATACAGCCTTGTGAGTGGGACCCCTGGGACCCGCAGGGCCCTAAGCAACCGCTTTGGTTGCCTTGTGGTAAATCCGCTACTGCGGATGAACATAATACAGATGCACTGATAAATGTACATGATATATCAGCATTGGCTGTACTGCAGGACTGATGCGATATATCTGTGAACTATGTAGTTCAAAGACATATCTGCTATACACATCCACCAATCTACTAGTGATACATCGTTCCTTGGCTGTACAGACTATAGTGTGTATCCAGCCTAAACTGCGATGCTAGAAAATTTTAAACTGTGTCAGCCAGAATTGACAGTAGTGGCACATGGCCTAACCGGGCTAAGTCCCCAGGTACAACAGCCTAGCAAAGCCAGTGAACTTTGGGGGTAATTCTGAGTTGATCGCAGCAGCAAGTTTGTTAGCAGTTGGGCAAAACCATGTGCACTGCAGGGGGGCAGATACAACATTTGCAGAGAGAGTTAGATTTGGGTGGGTTATTTTGTTTTTGTGCAGGGTAAATACTGGTTGCTTTATTTTTACACTGCAATTTAGATTTCAGTTTGAACACACCCCACCCAAATCTAACTCTCTCTGCACATGTTATATCTGTCCCCCCTGCAGTGCACATGGGCCCTCATTCCGAGTTGTTCGCTCGCAAGGCGATTTTAGCAGAGTTACACACGCTAAGCCGCCGCCTACTGGGAGTGTATCTTAGCTTCTTAAAATTGCGAACGATGTATTCGCAATATTGCGATTACAAACTACTTAGCAGTTTCAGAGTAGCTTCAGACTTACTCGGCATCTGCGATCAGTTCAGTGCTTGTCGTTCCTGGTTTGACGTCACAAACACACCCAGCGTTCGCCCAGACACTCCTCCGTTTCTCCAGCCACTCCTGCGTTTTTTCCGGACACGGTAGCGTTTTAATCCACACGCCCATAAAACGCCGTGTTTCCGCCCAGTAACACCCATTTCCTGTCAATCACATTACGTTCGCCGGAGCGAAGAAAAAGCCGTGAGTAAAAAAACTATCTTCATAGCAAAATTACTTGGCGCAGTCGCAGTGCGAACATTGCGCATGCGTACTAAGCAGAAAAACGCTGCGATGCGAAGAAAATTACCGAGCAAACGACTCGGAATGAGGGCCATGGTTTTGCCCAACTGCTAACATATTTGCTGCTGCGATTAACTCAGAATGAGGGCCTTTATTAAGTGAACTGCAAGCACTACCATACCAGTTATTGTGTGACAGGAACATTTATTGTGTCTGCTTAGTGTGGACAAAAGACAGAGATTTTTGTGGCTATTATTTGGCAGACAAAGTGCCAGAGTGCCCTACCAAGATGTAAACAGCATACATAATTAATAGCAATGGTTTGCAAATACAGTACTTTAATTTTATTTTTAATTTGCAACAGGAAGAAAATGAGAGAGAGAGAGAGAGAGAGAGAGAGAGAGATTTTGTCTATTTTATTGAACTTTTCTTTTAAGTTACAATTAACATTTTTATTTAAAATTAAAATATTAACCTGCATGGATATAATTACTAGTTTATTAAAAATTGTTTAATCTACAGTATGTTATACTTGCATAATATCCAAATCTTTCTTATGCAGAATTCCATTTTGTGTTCACTAAAAACATTTCTAGATATACTGTACCTGACTTAACAGACGACATACAAACTTTAATGTAAAGATAAGACTATCAAAAGCTATCACTTTACCCTGGGGTGTAAGTTTATACCAGACACCAAGTTCATGCCAAACACCAAGAGGTTAAAAAGACGGTGTACATTCCACTACTCTTCAGCTCAAGGTCTTCCTGGGGGTTGCACCAAGGGTGCTTTTGAGAAAGGACAGCAGTCAATGCTGCAAATCACTATAAAATATGTGGAGAGAGAGATCTATCCTTGCACAGCAGCCCCCTCGGTCCTTCCTCCTTGGTGCCCCCCTGACAGCTGGAATGCTTCCACTGCCTCTGGGAGTTACGCCACTGGCTTTACCTTAGGCACTCCCATGCACCGCATGTGAAAGACTATTTACCACAAGTACCGCTGCTGTACTCTGATACCTAATGCCATATCAGGATGAAGTTACTCACAGTTGCCCATAGAATTAGATGCTTTATTATAAATAGAGATATAGAGTTCTCAGAGAACCGAACCCCCCCAAACCTAGGGGATCTGGGGCGATACAAGCCACACCTCGGATCTCCCTGCCTGCCCCAGATCCCCAATCGAGGCAAAACCTCAGGATCCGACAGTGTGATCCTGAAGTTTTGCCTCGGGTGTCAGTTCCATTGTATTCAATGGGCTCACCGCTGATTGGCTGATAGAGCCGTCTGTCATGGCTCTTAGCCAATCAGCATGTCCCTATTGAGTATAATGGGGCAAGATGTATGCCCCTACTGTGTGCGCCACGGCCCGCATTGCCAACACCACCGCCCGCACCCCCGCACTGCCGATACCACTGCCCACCCTGTCGACACACTCCTACAATGATGACACTGTCGGCACTACTGCACTGAGGATGCCTCCAACACTCCCACATTGCCAACACTGCCGACACCCCTGCACTGCCGACACTGCTGGCACCACCACACTGAAAACACCACTGACAACGCCGCACTGAGGACCCTCTGTCACAGTAAGTGCACTATTGGTGTAGCTAACCTGCACTGTATCTGACCTGCACTGTAACCTGTGCTGTGTCTGACCCACACTGTATCCGACCCGTATTGTATTTGACCCGCACTGTATCCAACCCACACTGTATTTGACCTGCGCTGTATCCAACCCACACTCTATCTGACCTGCACTGTATCCAACACACGCTGTATTTAACTTGCACTGTAACCTGCACTTTATCCAGCCCATGCTGTATCTGACCCACGATATATACAACTCACAGTGTATGCGACCCATACTGTATCTGACCTGCAATGTATCTCGCACTGTATCTGACGCGCACTGTATCTGACCTTGCACTGTAGCCAACCCTCACTGTATGCGACACGCACTGTATCTAACCAGCACTGTAGCCTACACTGTATCCAACCCACACTCTTACCTGCACTATATCTGACCTGAACTGTATCCCAAACTGTATCCACACTGTGTCTGGCCCGCACTGCATCCGACCAGCACTGTAACCTGGTCAATATTTAACTGTGTGTCCCAAAGTATTCCGCACTGTACTAAGTAAGTACGGAATGCTGTTTGGGTGTGATTGGGGAGATTTGGTGGAACTGCTCGACAAAAAAGCTGACTGATCAGGGCTTTACATGAGCACAGAGTGCCAGTCATCAGTGACCCAGGGCCCCCAGGAGGGAGGTACAGACTGGGCACTGAGAATAGGTATGTGCTGGGGGCATGTGCACTTGAGTAGGGGGCATCAATGTCTGCTGTTACTTATTTACACGTGGTCCCGTTTTTTTTTTCTTTTCTGTTTTGTCAATAAATAAGTGATTACTGTGCTTGTGGATGATTATTATTTATATCATATCAAAATATATATATATTTGTTTTTTGTGTAACCATTGGTCCTCAGAAATTCTTTGCTGTTTTGTAACTACAGATGGAGCCTCCTTTATCGTTGCCTGCCTAATTGCAGGCGTGCACTCCAGGCGTGACTAAGCGATCCGTCCACCTAGTCACACCAGAAGTGCACAGAGCCGCATCCCATTGTAAGTGTCTCTGTCTGGGCATGTGCGCCCGCCCAGACGGAAACGCTCTCCATTCAAGTTAATGGAGACGGTCTCCGTCCGGGCGCGAGCGCCCGTCCAGATGAAGATACGCACAGTCGGGTGTGCCTAGTCACAGACGGAGCCACAACTAGCATGGCCCCATCTGTACTTTAGAGCAATGATATTGTACACACGATTCTCAGGAAATTTTTGTGTTTTCTATTGATAGCACTTGTGAGTTGGTTTGATTAGTTATTGCTAATACAGTAGAGTGTTAGGCTGGTGTTCTGTAATATTATCAGCAATACAGTAAATGGATTGTGTTGGTATAGAGATCCCAGCTGCAGTGAGTCACCTCTGCATGCCTCATTATATATTATAATATAATATGTAATGCATGTGTACAGGAATTTAATTTCACATGGCCGGCATCAGCTTTATGGTTTGTGATGACCCATCACCCTCATAGATAACCTGCTAAACTTTTCATATAGGCAAATGATAATCTGCTTGTTTTGCATTCTGAACACTTCCATCCCCATGTTCTGTCACAGCATGAAAGCGAATGTCTTGTCAGAGCAGTATGCATTTCCTGCCATAAAAATAGCTCTTTTAAGCATGACTCCCCCATTATTCTCCTTATCGTTTGTTGCTATAATCCCAAATAGCACAGTGGTCATTTGGCAAGACATGATCATTTTGTAATACAGAATCCTTATATTTCATGAGGAATTATTCAAAACAGCAACAAAAAATATTCAAAAAGAGAAACTATAAAGTTGATATTACTACTGATATACATGTACTAATGGAAACCCTCTGGATTCCATGGGTGTGGTAAACTAAATTGTTTAACGTGTAAACATACCTTGAGAAAAACCATAGAATTTAATGCTTTAAGAACTAAAGAAGAAAAAAATATTATTAAAGATTTTATGAACTGTAGGGCCATGTTTGTTATATATTTACTCACATGTGGATGTGGGAAACAGTATGTGGGCCGTACGACATGCATGGTCCACACAAGGTTTCTGGAACATAGAAGGAACATCTTGAAGGGTATAAGGACACATCCACTCTCCAAACATATCTCTGGCTGTCAGGTTAATGGTGTGGAACATGTTAACATAATATCAATTGCAGTGGCGGAACTACAGAGTGGAGGGCCAGGTGCAACAATATGCTTTGCCCCTCCCCCCCGCGCCCCCTTTTCACTGCAGCCGCCGCTGCACCCCTTGGCCCATCTAGTCTGCCTGTGTACACACATATACTAGGGTTCATTTTTGTTGGGAGCCAATTAACCTATCAGTATATTTTTGGATTGTGGGAGGAAACCGACACAGGTACGGGAAACACACACAAGTACATGTAAAACATACAAAACCATGAACTCTGTGCTGTGAGGCAGTAATGTTAACCATTACAGTACACTAACCGATCCTACAATAAATAGATTTATACAAAAAGCATCAGTGAAAATTGAAATCTGCAAATACTGTATCTACCACAAACCGTTCCAGGCCGCACAACACAAGACACTGATACACAGTACCTGAGCTTTCCCAGGACTTTTGACCGGACCTCCATCCTTCCTTTGCCTCAGGGCCAGTGGGGCTGGGGCGCCTAGGTCATCCTGCTGCTCCTGACTCTAAAGTCCTGCAGCAGCTACCATGGTGTCAACGCCCTCATCCTCTTCTGCTTCACTCCTCCTATTCGTCCTCCTTGTTGGTAATTCATTCCATTCCTGTTATGTGCAGCTAGTCTGCTGTTCACCTTGCTGGCTGCTCCTCTTCTGCAGCGCAGCCTGAATTATACAGGGGGTGGGCGCAGGGACGGTGCTAGGGTGTACAACACCCCCCTTACAAACTATAAATTTGTGCCCTCCTAGAAATATGGAGGCAAAATAGTGGTTGGTGCCCTCCACCTACACACACACACACACACACACACACACACACACACACACACACACACACACACACACACACACACACACACACACATTCATTACCAACACCCCAGCAGCACCCAGACACTCCCCACATTCACCAACAATACACCAGAAGCACCCAATCACCCATCTTCATTCACCACCAATAGCCTGCCCAGCCACACGTCTCATCATTTACTAGTACCAACTCCCCTGCAGCACTCCGATAATCCCCCTGGCCCTTTATTCATTACCAACACCCACCACCATACAGTACTATTACCTCTACAGCAAAGACACCTCCACCTCGCACACTAAAACACCCAGACATCCCCCCCCACACACTACAATACTCAGATACATCCCCCTCATACCCTACAGCACTCAGACATCCCCCCCTCATACATTACAGCACCCAGACAACCCCCCTGCTACACTACAGCACCCAGACAACCCCCTCCCTCATACACTACAGCACCCATACACCCGCTCCCTCATACACTACAGCACCCAGACTCCCCCTCATACACTACAGCACCCAGACACCCCCCTCATACACTACAGCACCCAGACACCCCCCTCATACACTACAGCACCCAGACACCCCCCTCATACACTACAGCACCCAGACACCCCCCATACACTACAGCACCCAGACACCCCCCATACACTACAGCACCCAGACACCCCCCATACACTACAGCACCCAGACACGCCTTATACACTACAGCATCCAGACAACACCCCCCCATACCCTACAGCCCCCAGACAAACCCCTCCTCATACATTACAGCACACAGACAACCCCCCCTCATACACTACAGCACCCAGACACCCCTCCTCATATACTACAGCACCCATACACCCCTCATACACTACAGCACCCAGACACCCCCCATACACTACAGCACCCAGACACCCCCCATACACTACAGCATCCAGACAACATCCCCCTCATACCCTACAGCACCCAGACAACCCCCCCTCATACACTACAGCACCCAGACATCCCCCTCCCTCATACACTACAGCACCCAGACACCCCCCTCATACACTACAGCACCCAGACACCCCCCATACACTACAGCACCCAGACACCCCCCATACACTACAGCACCCAGACACCCCCCATACACTACAGCACCCAGACACGCCTTATACACTACAGCATCCAGACAACACCCCCCCTCATACCCTACAGCACCCAGACAACCCCCCTCATACATTACAGCAACCAGACAACCCCCCCCTCATACACTACAGCACCCAGACACCCCCCTCCCTCATACACTACAGCACCCAGACACCCCCCTCATAGACTACAGCACCCAGACACCCCCCCATACATTACAGCACCCAGGCACCCCCCATACACTACAGCACCCAGACACGCCTTATACACTACAGCATCCAGACAACATCCCCCCCTCATACCCTACAGCACCCATACAACCCCCGCTCATACACTACAGCACCCAGACAACACCCCCCCTCATACCCTACAGCATCCAGACAACACCCCCCTCATACATCACAGCACCCAGACAACACCCCCCTC
Organism: Pseudophryne corroboree; assembly: GCF_028390025.1. Classification (NCBI taxonomy): domain Eukaryota; kingdom Metazoa; phylum Chordata; class Amphibia; order Anura; family Myobatrachidae; genus Pseudophryne; species Pseudophryne corroboree. The sequence goes on along the minus strand of NC_086447.1, from coordinate 310,646,008 downwards.
ATACATTACAGCACCCAGACAACACCCCCCCTCATACATTACAGCACCCAGGCAACACCCCCTCATACCCTACAGCACCCAGACAACACCCCCCTCGTACATTACAGCACCCAGACAACACCCCCCCATACATTACAGCGCCCAGACAAAACCCCTCCTCTCTCTCTCCCTCCCCACCCCCCATACACTACAGCACGCAGTCATCCAGCCCTTTAAAAAATCCAGACATCCTGGCAGCCGGGAGAAGAGCGGGTGAGAGAGGACGGGAGGGGTGACTGTGCTGCGGGGGGAGGAGCTGTCATATGAATTTGGGGCGGCTGATATGCAGCAGTACAGTACCTGATATGTAGGCATGCAGCTAGCCCCGCCATGTCATGAGCCGCACTAGGAAAGCTGGGGGGAGGAGCCGAGGGGGAGATCAGGCCCGTACAGTAACACAAGCAGCCGAGGAGAGGCGGAGAGAGAAGAGCGGACCGGACACTCCTCCTGCTCTGGCCGGGACCCTGTCACTTCCGGCCACTAGAGCAACACTAGAGGCGGGCTCAGCGCTACGCGCGGCATACAGTGAGTCAATGTGACTCATTGTAATGGGGGCGGCTGTGGGCCCTTTTACCCCAGCGGGCCCCAGTGCAACGCACTGGTTGCACCGCCAGTAGTTTCGCCTCTGAGCAATTGAACAGGTGGGGAACACTCCAAGGGTTGGTGATAGATTCAATGTGCTTTGCAAACGCAAAGCATATTGGATCTATAGACTAGGCATCCGGGTGGCCTTAATGATACAGTGGAATTAAACAATATCTAAACCACATGTGTAGGACCATACCATCCGAAGATTATCCTGTGTGTATTATGATACTTGGGTGTGAGGTAGAAGATCATGCAGAAACATGAGGTTCCTTTGGCACATATGTCTCCCCCCTCCTATCTCGCCCAGAGAGATATAAATAGAATATATCTAAGAATGCCCTGGGCTGCATATATGTTTTATTATTAATACCGTCTTCACCTTTAATCTATTTACTATGTATGTAATCCACAAATTGGGAAACATGAGGTCCCTCTGGTCTGTGGGATCCCGTCTCCTTTCCTGGGATTGTCTGTACATAGACCTATATTGTCGGTCCAGTAAATTATGACTACGTACTGTATTAGTGGAAATCTCTTTTTCTTTAATTATGGGGACAACAGGATATGTAAGATAGGATCTGCAGACTATGTCTATAGTCTTCCTTACCTTATTTTTATCTCCTATCATTATCAGATGAAAAATGGCAATTTCATGACAGTTCCGGAAGTTTCTCCTCTCTTCCTGAAGTTCATGTATTCTACTATATTCTATGTTTATGTATATTGTGTATTGTATGGTGAAGTTCTTTGATCTTCTATATGTGTACAAATATCTATTTATTAGACTCATATGCCTGTGAGAGTGATATATATCAAGAGAGGAGAAATAATCACCCTCTTTAAAAGTCTGAATCCGCTCCATCTGTAAATAATGTGAAGATGAATTTAAAATTGAAGTTTTGATCGTATTAAGAAATGATATACATATAATATCCATCATCGACATAAGGTCTCCAAAATATTTATACTGTATGTGTGTGGGCTCTATTTCCAATCATTTTCCAACAAATCTTGATATATTGTATGGATATGTGCTGAAAAAGGGTTCGTAGTCATGGGATTTATTATTAATATATCTGTGTATAAATGGGAAAAATAATGAAGTTAATACTTTCTTGTTCCATTGGGGATGACTAATTAGATAATGGCAGCCATAAGAAAATAATACATAAAGGAAGAACGGAGTATATACATGTGAAGAAGACCAATACATTTAATATCACTGCATATAAACAAGGGGAGTGATGGACGTTGATTGCAGCCTATCGAATGAATGAATGTCTACAGAGCCGTACTGTGATGCTTGCGATGACGTCAGCGCTCAGCAGATCAAGTATCCCCTGGTCCTGCACATGCGCTGTGAGTGAAATCAAAGAGAGGCTTGGATACCAGACAAAGTGTCCACATCGGATACCGCTTGGTATGACCTCTAGTGTGCATGGGCACAACGGCGGAATACCGATATATAAGACTATCAGTGAGCTGAATGTCCCATGACCTCTGAGGAAGCCGCTGACCCATAGAAGAGGCAGAGAAACGCCTCAGAAGCCCCACTGCATGCTGCACAAGCGGGCATTATCTCACTAACTGTGAGGAGGATAATATCCTTGAAAGACTGTCTCTCCAGCTGACCGACTCCTGGGAACCTAAAAGGGATGCAGAGACATCAGAACCTCTCCAATGGATAAGTGAGTGGGTTATTACCGAAGACTTTCAAAATTTATATAACTGTCCTGGCCAGGACAAAGGACTATTGCTAAAAAGCGTATACCTACACATATTCAATATATGGAATCCTCCCAATGAGAGACTACCATTACTAATTCTTCATTGGTGGAAACCTGAGTACCTTGTCCAGCTGTGGACCCTTTGTAAAATTACACAGTCGTTAGGATAAAGAGAAAGATATGAGGCTCCAAATATAATGGTCATTTCTGGTCTTTTAATTTATACATAGAAATTGGTTTTATATGTATATGCCCTAAGTGTGGTATAATGCCGGCCGGTGTTTATTTATTAAATATTAATTGATTGTATGAGTATGTTTTTATATATTTGCTTTAACAAACAGTAAAATCATCACATCCAAGTCTCTTGTCAGCGCTGTCTTGTTTTTATATTTATGTACTAATGGAACATTTTAGACACACCTAAATCGTTCATTCATAAAAGAATATCCATATTATGACACAACCAGGGTATATTTGGTATGTAATTTTCCCTTGTACTCCAGACTTCTTGGATGTAATGGTTATCCTCCACTGTAGTATATCTATAATTGAGGCTTCTTTATTGGGTTGTAAATCTGATGTAATAAGATTTAGGTACCAGCCTAGTCAAATCTCTACTGACCCAATGACACAGGATATGTAATTGTCGAACACTCAGATGTATGAAGCATATAATGCCATCTGACCTTATTACATATGCAAATACATATAAGAAATTGTACTTGTACTGTATGCATAGATAACAATTAAATGTACATTAATGACGGTGGTAAGCATAAAAAATTACTGAGCAAAACAAT